>NC_053027.1:253898949-254100611 GCF_003073215.2 Triticum urartu | reverse complement strand
TATTTTCAAAATTCGAGAGAACTCTCAAATATGAAACGAAATCTCCAACTCTCTCCGAGGGTCCTTGAGTTGCGTGAAATTTCTAGGATCAACCAAAATGCAAGAAAATATGATATGCATATGATCTAGTGTATAACATTCCAAATTGAAAATTTGGGATGTTACAAGGGGGTGGGCTATTTATAGCCAGGAGGCAACCCAACCTCATATGTCTGAAATGACCCTAGGTCACTAAGGAACTGACACATGTCCAACGGTCGGATTTCAAACACACGCGGCAGCTTTACTTGGGCTACAAGCAAAGCTGACTCATCCAGCTTTGGATAAGATTTGTGCTCATTGTCTTCGCTCGAAGACATAGGATTTTTTGGTTGAGCATCGCATAAGGCACTCTGACTTTGTTCACTTGGACCCCACTTAATAGTACGGTGGTTCCTATGACTCAACAAAGAAGAAAAGGAAACTACAAAACAACTATGTCTTCGCACTCCATAGTCCTCAAGTGAATGTCTTCTCACGTCATAATATTCATCATGAATGTCTTCACAAACCACCATTGTCTTCAATGTGTTCACACATTTTTAGGGGTCATCTCTGGTAGGTAAACCGAATCAATAAGGGACTACTACCTGTGTTATCATGCAATTCTCACAAAGACATATGCTTCTCCCCCTTTTGTCATTAAGGACCAAAAAGGTTTGAAGACATAGAGGATCTACTCGTTCCCAGTTGGAGTAGATGATGGAGCAGGGTCGACATTGGAGTTTGGTGGTGTAGACAGGCCTGATGCAGAATCGTGGTGCAGAGCAGCCAACGTTGGTGAAGTGGCGTCATCTTCTTCATCAACGACTATCGCAACAACAGTTGCAGCCAAAGACGAATGTTCAGAATCTTCAATGGATGGTGTGTGATGCCAGCTTGCAATTTGTGGAGGCTTGGAGTCAAACTTGAAATTCTCTATGAATCCATCTTCACGAAGATCATCTTCAGAGCAGAGCAATGTGAGGCTCTTCCAGGACCGCCTACAGGCTTCATGTGCAACGAAAGAGTTCTTGGTGGCTAAGTTGTGAATACGATTAACATCTACCAAGAGACTCTGCATCTGACACTTCAACCAGTCATGATGCCTATCCTGCTTTTGATGTAAAGACTCCAGAAGCTGATGGTCGTTGAGGACACGAGGACACTTCTGAGGCCTTTGAGCAATGGTGCTGGCAGTGGCTTCAGTATTAGCACAGTGCGGCAGACGCAAGTTGCCAGCCAGAGGATGAGCAGGAGTTGCAGCATTTCGCACATGAATCCCTTCACTAGGCTGCGTGAAGCTTTGGAATTCTGCATTCTGAAGGTGGAGTGGATTCTTTGCTAGCTCGGGGTAGATGGCTTCAATAGACATATCAACATTAGGCAAAAATACAATATGGTTGCGCGTTGAAGGTTGATAGTTGATGGTTGAATGAAGCTTGATCAAGCGCATCATCCATGGAGCATAAAATTTCAGGCCAAAAAGATCAACCCCAGAAGCCGCAAGTTGTCGGATGAAGAAATCCTGAGTGTTGAATCTGATGCCATTGATGATATAGAAAACCAATGTCTTCATGGTGCCTTCGAGTTTAGCTTCAGAAGAATTTTCTTTGATTGGCCAGAGAGTACGCCTCAGGATATGATAGACTGTGTGTGGCAAGTACTCAAGGTCCTGAACAAATAATTCCTTGGAATATTCGGTGTCATGGGGCAATGGATTCATCATGCTTAACATCTGGCTCATGTTGGGCTCTGGCTTCTGAAAAATTCTTTGCAGTTCTCTCTGATGAAGCTAACAACTAGGTTCGTACAACTCACCTGGAGTGGGCAGAGAAGTAAGCTCAATGATGTCCTAAGCTTTGGCTTCATGATGAACATCTCCTGACATCCACTCAAGGATCCAAGTCTTCGGATCCCTGTTGGCCTCGAATGTGCAATGTAGCATAGAACTGGAGTAGAAGTTCTTCATTCAAGTGCTCCTTATCAGTCACAAACGACAGAAGCCCAACATATCGAAAAGAATCAAGGGCCTCTTCGAGGCATGGCAGCCCAGCCATAGCATCACAATCCAGACGCTTATGCGGAAAAATGCGGTCTTGGTTGTATAGGATGCAAGACTAGTAGCTTCGTTGCTGATGACTCCAAAACCTGCCAGAGGATATCTTTGGCTTCATGTATGGGTTCTTGGCGCTGTCAAAGAAGGTGTTGTGCTCTCTGAAGCTGAGCACACTTAACGAGCCCTGTGTTGTTGCAACACTTGGAAGCCTTGGCAGTCTTGGCTTAGGCTTCTAAACTTGAGGCCTCTGTTCCACATGATAATCATATTGCGGTCCGGGAGCAGTGGGTGGAACCATGATAGGCCATCTGACAGTCACCAACTCACCATGATCGAACGCGCGTTCCATAGTATGAGGCCTTGGAGGGGGAACATCATCATTAGAGATGATTAGCTGCACAATGATGTCAGTAGAAGCATTGGCTTCGGGCTCTACATTGTCTTTAGCCATGACAGTGTCATTGGCTTCAGTAGAGTTGGTTGTGGCAGCGTCATTGTTTTCGACCTCCATACGTTCAACAACTGGAGGGTCAGGCATGATCACATTCTCTTCTTGAACGACTGGATCACTGGCAGGGGGTGTGGCTTCTCTTTCATCTTCTTTCTCTTATGCTTTTTCTTCGGCCGATGCAGCCCGAATATCTTCAGCAACTTTAGCTTCAGACTCAGAGGCAGCCACATAAGGGGTGGCTTCAGGGAACACTTGACGTGCTACTGGGTTGTTGTGTTGCACATCCTCTTCTAGAATGCTTGTCATGGAGACCTGTGGCATGAGCCTTTGCGAAGCCTGCGAAATGTTGGCAACGCCTTTGGAGAGGGAGTGGTTTGTTCCATCTAATTGTCATCATCAAGCACTGGTGTGGTGAATTGAGGTGGTGGAGTACGTAGGGTCTCGTCTTGCAGAGGGGTGTTTGTTGTTGTTGCTCAACCCATGAGTCATCTTGAGCAACCGGCGTCAATGGACGACCAATGCTAATAAGTTCACTGCTCGTGAGAGCAGGCGATGATACCGACTGGGGTTCAAGCTGAGGAAGGACTTCATCATCATTCACATTGTCTTCGTGACCAATGTCTTCGGCTGTGATGGGGTCAATAGCTGGAATCTCTTCACTTTCTAGATCCTCTGTGGAAGTAGGCTCATGAATCACCAGGCGACGCTCTTGGTTGGTAGAGGCAGGGAGAGCAACAGAGATGGGTTCAACGTTGAGGGGCTCTGGGGTAGCAACACGCTCTGTTCTTGAAGACTTTCAAGCCTTTTTCTTCAATTTCTTCTTGGAGGGAGCATCAGCAGAGGTGTCTTTGAGCTTCCTCTTCCTGGTTTCGTCTTCAGCATGCCTTGTTTCCTTCAGCTCGAAAGCTACTAAGGGGACCTTTGGCTTCAAGCCAGTCATTCCAAGTGCTAGTTATCGACTAGGGGGTGAATAGGCAATTTTTATGAAAGTCTTAAAAACATGGATGTTTCGAAGACAAATGATAGAAATGAACCTATAAACATGCAGCGGAAGGTAGACTACACTAGGCAAGCCATAGTCAAGTATTCAATGAAGAGAAAGCACGAAGACTAATAGCAGCTAGGCAGTACGGATCAGGATGGAAGATAGTATGAAGCCAATCAGAACAAACAGTCACACAGTAAAGACAAAGAGATAATGCAAACAGGCAATGACTTCACAAGGACCAACTGTAAATAAAGAGATGGGAAGGATAGAATTAGTTGCTTAGTGAAGAAGACAATGATTTGTTGGACCAGTTCCAGTTGCTGTGACAACTGTACGTCTGGTTAGGGAGGCCAAGATTTAACTCAAAAGACCGTGTCTTCACCTTATTCCCCTTGAGCTAAGGACACCCAGTCCTCGCCCAATCACTCAGGTAAGTCTTCAAGGCAGACTTCCAAACCTTCACAGACTTCATTCACCGGCGATCCACAATGACTCTTGGATGCTCAGAACGCGACGCCTAACCGGCTGGAGGATTCACAGTCCTCAAGTGTAACAAGTCTTCAGATCACACAGCCAGGAAGACTTCAGTGATGCCTAACACTCTTTGGCTCTGGGTGTTTAGGGCTTTGTCCTCGCAAGGATTTCTCTCTCAAAGGCTTCGAGGTGGGTTGCTCTCAAACGACAAAAGTCATGCACTAACTCTGAGCAGCCACCAATTTATGGTGTAGGGGTGGGCTATTTATAGCCACTAGGCAACCCAACCTGATTTGTCCGAAATGACCCTGGGTCACTAAGGAACCGACACGTGTTCCAATGGTCAGATTTCAAACACACGTGGCAACTTTACTTGGGCTACAAGTAAAGCTGACTCATCCAACTCTGGATAAGATTTGCTCTCATTGTCTTCGCTCGAAGACATAGGATTTTGGTTAAGCATCACTTCAGTCACTCTGACTCTGTTCACTGGGACCCCACTTAATGGTACGGTGGTTCCTATGAGTCAACAAAGAAGAAAAAGAAACAACGAAACAACTAAGTCTTCGTGCTCCATAGTCTTCACGCGATGTCTTCTCTTGTCACAGTCTTCAATGTGATTATCTTCACATGACACCTTTGTCTTCAATGTCTTATCTTTAGGGGTCATCTCCGGTAGGTAAACCGAATCAATGACGGACTACTACCTGTGTTATCCTGTAATTCTCACAAACACATTAGTCCCTCAACCAGGTTTGTCGTCAATACTCCAAAACCAACCAGGGGTGGCACTAGATGCACTTACAATCTCCCCCTTTTTGGTGATTGATGAAAAACTGGTTGAAGTTTTCAACGGGGATAAAAGTATGTGAAACTGTAAAGGATTTAGGTATTGTCTTCGTAAGTAGCAGAAAGGCTCCCCCTGAAGATGTGCATATAAGTATTTTGCTTTTGAATGCAAATGCACATGGCAGGTTGTACTTGCGGAGCTCCTCTTCTACTTATGAAGACAATTCATCATGCATGAAGGGATATAACGAAGATAGTGACATGCATAATGAAAAATGGACATCTGCAAAATGACTTTGTGTGTAATTTATCGTCGCACATGCGGAATTTATCATCACATTACATAGTTGACGAAAAGGTAGCAGACGACCATCAAGTTTAAGTGTTACAACTCAAAAGAACCAAATATATCAAAAGCGAGAGTTGTAAGCACTTGGAAAATGTAGCAAAAGTATAGCAACCACTGAGGGAGTCCTGGATTAGGGGGTGTCCGGATAGCCGGACTCCTGGACTATGAAGATACAAGATTGAAGACTCCGTCCCGTGTCCGGAAGGGACTTTCCTTGGCGTGGAAGGCAAGCTTGGCGATACGGATATGTAGATCTCCTACCATTGTAACCGACTCTGTGTAACCGTAGCCCTCTCCGGTGTCTATATAAACCGGAGGGTTTTAGTCCGTAGGACGAACAACAATCATACCATAGGCTAGCTTCTAGGGTTTAGCCTCCTTGATCTCGTGGTAGATCTACTCTTGTACTACCCATATCATCAATATTAATCAAGCAGGAGTAGGGTTTACCTCCATCGAGAGGGCCCGAACCTGGGTAAAAACATCGTGTCCCTTGTCTCCTGTTACCATCCGCCTAGACGCACAGTTCGGGAACCCCTACCCGAGATCCGCCAGTTTTGACACCAACATTGGTGCTTTCATTGAGAACCGAACACCCCGTCCCCGGTGAAAACAATAGTCCGGATGACCTTACGCCGGATAGGCTCATGGAGCAGAAGAACCTCCACAAAAGGCTCGTCGCCACTGCGCGTAGCCTAAAAAAGCAGAAGCGGAAGCTCAAAACTGCGGAAGATGCACTCAGAATTAGATGGAGCAAAGTACACAACACCGCAGACAAATATGGCGGCAGTCGCCGCACAAAAAGCTATCCAAAGCGAAAGCTATTGCCTGAATTTGACGAGGAGGCCTTAGAGCCCCCGCAGTCAAAAAATAGGAAAGCCACCCGGTTGGATAGAAGACCGCATGGCCAGCATGGAGCGGCAAGCGGCGCCGCACACAAGCCGGCACGCGATCCACCAAAGGATCCGCATCAAAAAGGTGGCCCAGCCAGATCTATCTACGGGCCAAGAAAGCAAGCTCTAGTAAGCAATGCAACACAACAAATATCCGAAAATGACGGCACACCCAAATACAGGGGTGCCGCACACCCCCTATGTTTCACCGATGAGGTGCTGGACCATGAATTTACAGCGGGATTCAAGCCCATAAACATAGAGGCGTGCGACGGAACAACAGACCCTGGGGTCTGGATCGAGGGATATATCCTCCACCTACACATGGCCAGAGGAGATGACCTCCACGCCATAAAATACTTACCCCTCAAGCTTCAAGGGCCAGCCCGGCATTGGCTCAAAAGCCTTCCCGAAAACACCATTGGAAGTTGGAAAGAGCTTGAGGATGCTTTCCGGGCAAATTTTCAAGGGACCTATGTCCGCCCACCGGATGCAGACGACCTCAGTCACATAACTCAACAGCCCGGAGAGTCAGCCCAGAAATTCTGGAACATATTTCTTACTAAAAAGAATCAGATAGTCGAGTGTCCGGACGCCGAAGCCCTAGCAGCTTTTAAGCATAACGTTCGAGACGAATGGCCCGCCAGACACCTCGGCCAAGAAAAGCCAAGAACAATGGCCGCATTAACAAGCCTCATGACCCGCTTTTGCGCAGGAGAGGACAGCTGGTTGGCAAGATGTAGCACCAGCGACCCAAGTACATCCGAAGTTAGGGATGGAAAAGGAAAACCCTGACACAGCAAGGACCAGCGCCGAAATAAGAGAAACAACCCAAAGAGCATGGCGGTCAACGCCAGATTCAAAAGCTCGCGGCAGAATCAGAGAAAGCCGCCCCTCAAGGATAACAAGGACGAGCTATCCAACTTAAACAAAATCTTGGACGAGATATGTCAAATACACAGTACTCCCGGGAAGCCTGCGAACCATACCCACAGAGATTGTTGGGTTTTCAAGCAATCTGGCAAACTCAACACCGAACACAAGGGGCTTGACACACCAAGTGAGGACGATGACGAACCCCACAAGCAGAGCACCAGGAAACAAAAGGATTTCCCACAAGAAGTCAAAACAGTAAACCTACTTCACATGACGAACAGAATGGCACCAACAGAGATACGCGCCATACGGCCCATCCCAAAGGAGTCTCGCCAATGGTTGTTAAAACCGATCACCTTCGACCATCAGGATTACTCTAGAAGTATCCGGAACGCAGGCTGGACTGCCTTGGTATTAGATCCAATAATCGGCGGACTCCACTTTACAAATGTCCTGATGGACGGCGGCAGTGGATTAAACCTGTTATACCAGGACAGAATCCGCAACATGGGGATAGACCCAACAAAAATTCGCCATAGCAAAACCTCCTTTCAAGGAGTAACGCCAGGCCCGGATGCCCGTTGCATGGGTTCTCTCTCGTTAGAAGTTATGTTCGTCTCCCCCGATAATTTCCGTCGCGAACAACTAACTTTCCACATCGCCCCATTCTCAAGTAGCTATCAAGCACTGCTGGGACGCAAAGCTTTCACCCGCTTTAACGCAATACCGCATTATGCATCTCTTACGCTTAAGATGCCCGGTCTACGAGGCATCATCTCATTAAAGGGAAAACATTGAGTGTTCCTCCCGCGCGGAAGACAGTGCGGCTGCGTTGATAGCCCCACAATAAAGTGCTTCACCAGCCAAAGCACCTAAACAGGTTGTCAAGACCACGGACACGGCTAGACGAGTCCGGCATAAACATACAATTGATAAAGGCTTAATAGCCGTATACCCCTGTACTAGGGGCTCCGCGCATATAAAATAAGAGACAATAAAGCTCAATTTTACCCATTTCTATTTATACTTTGTTTATTTAGTATAAATCATGTTCGGCATGATATTTCTTCAACTAAGTTCCTCTCTTTTACAGATGAACACCGTGCTACGCCCGTCTAGGATACGGCACAACGGAGACACAGGCGCAGACGTGCAGTAGGGACCCGTTCCAAGGATTCTTTTCAGATTAAGACCCTGCGTGAACCTTTTTTACTGTCTCTTGTTGATACACATCCCCTGGTTTCTTGGTATAACCAAGGAGGAGGCTGGCGTTTTGGCATGTGGCCATGTCAGAGTTTTGCGCGTACCTGGACACTAGGGGCTTATTACTAAGGGCGTTATCCCGCCCGCCCTCATAAAGACCGAATCCTTAGGGAGTGTTCGGCGTCGCGAGTTTGGCCTTATATGCATCAGCTCCAAATCATGTCTTTGGTCAAATGTTGGGTTTGCCCGGCTCCTGTGTTTTGCTACCTTATGGTCCGCTCTATCGGCTAAGGCGGCACCAGGAGAACTACTGCGATTGTGCCCCGGTTTGGCCAGGCGAGCACCTTAGTAGAGAAAGCCAAAAACTGACTGTCATGATATAGCGTGAGACTGGTCAACCACTCGATGACTTACCGGAATCTTTAGGATTCCTCCGCATTAACGAAGGGCCGCTTCCTGGCTAGGCACATACACACCCCGAGTTCGGGCGAGCGCAGGCGCCACCAGGGGCTATATAAGTAGCCTCACTGTCAAACTCCTATGGCTAAGTGAAAGTGATAAAGCATCATAGTCCGATTGCCTAGTTCGCGGCGCTATCACCTCCTTTGTAGGACCAAGACGTTGGATCAAGTGTGAAAATGCGCCTTCTGCGAACCCCCCCGCATTATGTGCGTGGGGGCTAAAGCCGACGACTGCCATCTTTCAGATTATATATACATATATGTTAAACGGCCGCACGGGAGGTATTATAATACTTGCAGGCACAAGTATAAAAAGCTTCTAAAATTTATCAAAATATTGTTTTACAATAATATATGCTATTCGAATATAGTATCCTTCGAGCACTGCGTCTCTATTAAACGAGCGCCTTGCAGAACTTCCTGAAAATAGTGCTCGGCAAGTACTCGGCTTCCATCCGAGTTTGGGGATGCAACAGCGGTGGCCTCCATTTCCGCCCAGTATGTCTTGACATGGGAAAGAGCCATCCACGCACCCTCTATGCACGCTGACCTCTTCATCGCATTGATATGCGGCGCCGCACCAAGGAACTGCTGCACCAAGTTGAAATAACTTTTCGGCTCTGGCCTCTCTGGCCATAGATGACTCATGACATACTTCATGGCGAGTCCGGACAACCTATTTAGCTCGGCCCATTCGGCCAAACGATCGGCTAATGACAGTGGACGCTCCAGATTGTGGAACTGCGACCAAAAGAGCTTTTCCACTTCACAATCTTCTTGATCTCGGAAGTGTTCGGCCGCATCTGCGGCACTCACTGCCAAATCCAGATAGGTGTCCGCCGTACTCCACATCCGGTCTAACTGAGCATGTTTAGGATCACAGAACTTCCTCCGCGGCATAAAGGGCTTTCCAGCCGTGATCTCTCCGGCCTGGCGCAGCTCCTCCTTCATAGCTCTCATCGCAGAGCGAGCATCCTTGGCATTGGCAGTGGCCTTCTCCAGGTCCGTCTGTTCCGCCTGATCTTCTTTTTCAAGAAGCTTGCAACGGTCAGCAGCGCTCTTCAGCTTTACAGCCATCTCGGCCATTTCCTTCTTGCTTCGGCAGTGAGCAGCCTGTTCGGCTTTCAGCTCTTCAATTGCCTTTCCGGCAGCCGCATCACTTTTCCTGGCTTGCTCCTTGGCTCGGGCAAGTTCCGCCCAAAGATTCTCCATGGCAGCAGCACCATCTGCATCAAGCTCCTCTTACCAGGTGCCGCCGGACTAATTACATACCTTGTGCCTCGTCAAGCCGCTTGTTGACAAGCGCGATGTCGGCATCTGCCACGTCAAGTTGCCGCTTTAGCTCAGCAAATTCATCAGTCCGGCTGGCCACCCGACACTTCGCCACCTACGTATGAAGGCGGCATATTAGACCTGGGATTATGATCCTCTGCGCGCTGTCACATTTGACAACGCACAGAGTCTCAGGGGCTACTATCTACACAGGGCACATCTTATTTATGCGCAACTGTCCAAAAAGGGTACATTATTTCGCGTACCTCAAAACCTGTTAGTAAACTCCTGACGGCCTCCTACAATCCGCTCTCCGCGGATGAAATCCTCTCAATCACCGTACCCATCAATGCACGGTGCTCCTCTAAGATAGATGCTCGCCCTAGCAGATCCTTCAGCTCCTCCGACCGCGCACCAGACGGTGCCGGACTCGTCCGATGGCCCTTTTCGAAGGCCGGACGTGGAGGGCTTTGGGGGGCATATGACTACCTTCCGGCCCTGCCGGATTCGGAGAAACCCTCCGCGACGATACCTCAGGGTCGCCCGCCTCGCAAGGCGGTATAGTAGGGGGAGGCGTTCCGCTCTCCATCATCTCCGGAAGAAGATCCCCCGAAGACGAGCTCTGCTAAGAAGGGCTAAGGTCCGAGCTACAAGGTAAATTTTCGATTACTATTCTCAGATATAATGCAAGGATTTCTCTCATTTCTTAAAAACAAAAACTCCTCTCTACTTACGTCTCGGTGGAGGGCTGATCCCCTTGAGGGCATAATTCGGCCGAAGTATCCCCCGGCGCAGGACCCTCTGATGAAGATTTCTTCCCCCGCTTTCAGGCCATGGTCTCCGGGTCGTCAGAGGCGGTCCTCTTCTTCCCCTGAGGAGAGGAATTTTCGATTCCTACCTTCCGGACAACCTCCTTCAAGGAGGCTGTAGCTTCCTTGTCCCCTCCCTCGCTTTCCTCCGAAGGCACAACCTCCAACATCCTGACTAGCATGGGATCCGGTGTGGTCTCGGGGAGGGGGTCCGGACACCTGATTAGCTTTGCTTTCGCTATCCACTCCTGTTTAAAGGACAACTCTTTTAGGGGCAATTTTATGATAAATATACGGATAGCGAGTCCGGGCACAGGGCTACTTACTTGAGTATCCGGGCGATTGCAGCTCAGGCCTGCGTCCTCGGTCAAGTCCGGACACATTGCTTGTTATCCGAAGAACAATTTGTACATCTCCATGGGCGTTGCGCCCATGAAATGCTGGAGAGCTCGTGGTCCCTCTGGATTGAACTCCCACAGGCGAAGGGGTGATGCTTGACGGGCAAGGCTCAGCAGATCGACATGACCTACGTCACCACGACCAGGTTAATGTCTCTTTCTAAGAGATCTCGAATGCGGCCATGCAACAAGGGCACGTCCTTGGATGGCCCCCAGTCCAGTCCTTTATTGACCCATGACACTAGCTGTGGTGGGGGACCCGAGCAAAAGGCAGGTGGCGCCACCCACTTGGTGCCCCTGGGAACGGTGATGTAAAACCACTCTCGTTGCCATAAGCTGGACTCCTCTTGAAAAGAGCCCTCGGGCCATGGAGCACCAGCATTCTTGCTTATAAAAGCACCTCCGCACTTCGCGTGCCGTCCCTCGGTCATCTTCGGCTCTACTTTGAAGGTCTTGAGCCATAGTCCGAAGTGAGGAGTAATACGGAGGAAGGATTCACACACGACGATGAATGAGGAAATATGGAGGATGGACTCCGGAGCTAAGTCGTGAAATTCCAGCCCATAATAAAACATGAGCCCCTCACGAAGGGATCCGTCGGGAAGCCTAGCCCCCGAAGGAAGTGAGACATGAACACCACACTCTCACCAGGCTTGGGAGTGGGAATGACCTGCCCTTGAGTAGGCAGCCTATGCCAGATTTCGCTGATCAAGAACCTAGCCTCTCTCAACTTCAGCACGTCCTCCTCCGTGACGGAGGAGGGCATCCATCGGCCTCGAAGGTCAGAACCGAACATTGTCGAAGGTCCGAAGCACCTGAAATCTGGAGCCTTGGGTGTTGGAACTCAAGGCGAAGGGCGAACTCGTTTGAGATTGAAAGAAAGGAGTAAGGCCTTGGTCTCTTTATAAGAGGTTGAATACCAAGGGCCCTCCCCGTGACCGTTTGGGACTCGCCTTTGATCGAGAAAACATACCAATGGGTACGACTGGGTTACCCACGTCCGTATTGATGAGAATCCCGTAAATGAAGGGGACATGATCTCTGCTTTGAAAGGACGTGCCAAGGAAACTGCCTCGCAAAACACGCTGAGGTGGGGCAGTAAAAACGATTCGAATAAGGGCTTGGCCGTGGTGTGATGTCACGCTACGGAATACGTTAGCAGATTAGATTTGTGTAAATATTATTCCCTCTATTGCAATATGTGGAAACTTATTTTTGCAGAGCCGGACAGTATCCTCGTGTTCGAAAACCTTCTATGAAGTACTTGGAGGAGGAACCCGCCTTGCAATGCCGAAGACAATCTGCGCGCCGGACTCGTCGTCATTGAAGCCTGGTTCAGGGGCTACTGAGGGAGTCCTGGATTAGGGGATGTCCGGATAGCCGGACTACTGGACTATGAAGATACAAGATTGAAGACTTCGTCCTGTGTCCGGAAGGGACTTTCCTTGGCGTGGAAGGCAAGCTTGGCGATACGGATATGTAGATCTCCTACCATTGTAACCGACTCTGTGTAACCCTAGCCCTCTCCAGTGTCTATATAAACCGGAGGGTTTTAGTCCATAGGATGAAGAACAATCATACCATAGGCTAGCTTCTAGGGTTTAGCCTCCTTGATCTCGTGGTAGATCTACTCTTGTACTACCCATATCATCAATATTAATCAAGGAGGAGTAGGGTTTTACCTCCATCGAGAGGGCCCGAACCTGGGTAAAAACATCGTGTCCCTTGTCTCCTGTTACCATCCGCCTAGACGCATAGTTCGGGACCCCCTACCCGAGATCCGCCGGTTTTGACACTGACAACCACCCATATGGACCTGCTTGAAGACTACCAACTCATATGCTTCTCCCCTTTTTGTCAGTAATGACCATAGAGCTTTGCTACTCGTTCCCATGAGGAGTAGGCGAAGCAGCAGGGTCGTCGTTGAGGTTTGGTGGTGCAGACGAACTTGGTGTAGTGTCGATAAGCGCCAAAGTTGGAGGTGGTGAGGTAGCATCATCTTGGTCATCAATGACTCTGGCATTAACAGTTGTAGCTGACGAAGAATAGTCAGAGTCTTTGAGTGAGGGAGTCCGACGCAAGTGAGCGTTCCAGGGAGGAGTTGAATCAAACTTGAATCTCTCAGCGAAGCCATCCTGGTGAAGATCATCTTCAGAGCTCAACGGAGTCAGACTCTTCCATGATCGGCGACAGGTTTCATGTGTAACAAAGGCATTCTTGGTAGCAAGGTTGCGAATGCGATTGACATCCACCAAGAGGCTTTGCATTTGACACTTAAGCCAGTCATGATGCTTATCCTGTTTCTGATGTAGAGCGACGAGAAGCTCTCGGTCATTGAGAACACGAGATCGCTTCCGAGGCCTCTGAGCAATGGTGCCTTCAGTGGCTTCAGTTTGGGTGCGAGGGGCACGTGTATTGCTAGCCATGGGATAAATACGAGAAACGGCCAGAACTCCTTCAATGGGCTGGGTGAAGCTTTGATGATTGACATTGTGAAGATAAATTGGCTCCTTGGCAGGCTCTGGGTATATGGCTTCGACAGACAGGTCAACCTCGGGCAAGAATATGAGATGATTGCGCGCAGAAGGCTGATTGTTGATAGCAGAGTGAAGCTTGATGAGGCGCATTACACATGGAGCATAGAACTTCAGACCAAATATATCGGAGCCAGATGCAGCCAATTGCCTGATGAAGAAGTCTTGAGCATTGAAGCTGATGCCATTGAAGATATAGAAAACCAATGTCTTCATTGCTCCTTCAAGCTTCGCTGTAGGAGAATGTCCTTTGACAGGCCATAGAGTTCGCCTGATGATATGATAAATAGTGCGAGGCAGATACTCTAGGTCTTCAACAAAGAACTCATGTGGATATTCAGCGTCTTGGGGCAATGGCTTCATGGTGTACATCGCCTGTCATCCACTCAAGGATCCAAGTCTTCGAATCCCTGTTGTAGCCGTGAATGTGGAGGGTAGCATAAAATTGTAGTAGAAGCTCTTCATTCCAATGTTCTTTGGCAGTCACAAACTATAGGAGGCCAGCATCTCTGAAGCAGTCAAGGGACTCTTCTAGGCAGGGCAGATCAGCCATGGCTTCACAGTCTAGACGCATATGAGGGAAATGCGCCCATAATTGTATAAGATACAGGAATAGTAACTGCACTGCTGATAACTCCAGAATCGATCTGATGAAATTTTTGGCCTTGTGTAGGGGTTCTTGGCACTGTCAAAGAATGTGTTTTGTGCCTTGAAGCCATTCAGATTAAACGATCCTAGTGAGGTTGCAGTACTTGGAAACCTTGGCAGCCTTGGCTTTGGCTTCTGGACCTGAGGCATGTGCTCCACATGATAGTGAAATTGCGGACTGGCAGCAGGTGGAGGAACCAGCATGGGCCAGCGGACGGTTGTAAGTTGACCTTGATAGAATGCTTTCTCAATGGTGTGTGGCCTGGGAGGTGGTACAGGAGCAGAGGCATTGTCTTCGAGCTGCGGATTTTCTTCAGGTGCAACATTGGCTTCAGGTGCATTCACTTCTGGCACCACATTAGCTTCAGGCGCCACATTAGCTTCAGCCATGACAACGCCATTGGCTTCAGTATGGGTGTTGGTGGTCACCTCGATGTTATCAACCTCCACTCGAGTAGCTGGAGGGTCGGACACGTTCTCCTCGAGAACAACTTCAGGGTTGGTTGGGGGTGTAGCAACAAGTTCTTCTTCATGTCTTGGCTCTTCTTGTTCATCGACTGATGCAGCCGAAATATCTTTAGCCGCTTTGGCTTCAGACTCGGGGATGTTCGTAGTAGGAGAGGCTTCAGGAAAGACTTGGTGTGAAACGGATTGGCGCTCTTCTCCTTCTGGAACACTTGACAGAGTGACCTGTGGCCTTGGTCCTTTGTGAAGCTTGCGGAATGCTGGCGACGCTTGTGAAGATGGAGTTGGTTGGGCCACAAAGTCATTGTCTTCAAGCACCAGAGTGGTGACTTGAGGTGGGGGAGTACTTGGTTATTCTTCTTCACGGGGGGAGTCTTGTGGGTGATCAGCCCATGAGTCATCCTGAGCAATTGGCGTCAATGGACGACCAATGCTGATGAGTTCGCTCTTCGTGAGAACAGGCGATGATACCACATTGTGTTCGATCTGAGGAAGGACTTCATCATCTTCAACATTGTCTTGATGACCAATGTCTTCAGCTGCGGTGGGGTCAACAGCTGGAATGTCTTCAGCTTTAGGAGCCTCTGTGGAAGCAGGCTCATGAACTATCAACTGGCGCTCACTATGTTCAGACGTAGGATGAGCCACTGAGATCGGCTCGACAACAAGGGGCTCTGTGGGAACAGCCCAATCTTTCTTCTTTGCCTTTCTCTTTTTCATCAGTGGAGCATCATCAGTGGTGTGCTTGGTCTTGCTCTTGCGGGCTTCAGCTTCAGCTTCCCTTTTTTCTTGAGCTCCGAAGCCACTGTGCGGACCTTAGGCTTCGATCCTGTCATACTGGCAGGGAAAACAATGTGAGGTTCTTCCTACCTTGATGCTTCAGGTAGGGCCACAACTGGCTTCTTCTTCTTGGCAGCCATTCTAGGGTCGATGTCAGGTCGCCCCAGAGCCTTGCGCTTTTCAGCTTCATTGTAGCCTTGAACACACTTGGCAGCCAGGTGTTTCATGCGCTCTCGAGAACCTTCAGCTTCTTCACGTTTCTTGTGGAACGCCTCCTTGAGCTCATGCAGCATGACCTTGAAGTTTTGGACGTCTGCCACATTGAGCTTGGCCATGTGCTTCTTGAACTGAGCCTTTTCATAGTCAATCTTATGCTTTAGCTCAACAATTCTTTGTGCAAGAGCTAGCTCAGGAGCAATGGCTCCATGGAAGGAGACACTGAGGCCAATTGGGAGTTGAAGATCATCAAAACTGAGGTCTGGGCTGTCGAACCACTCATCAATGAACTTGTACAGGATCTCCACATCAAAGAGGGTAAGATCATTGAAGATTTCCGCCTCTTGCTTGCTCTTTATAAGCAGCTCAAGAGCATCATCGCCAACATCGTCGTTGCTAGACAGATCAATGGCTTAGTTCTCATTCCTCAGAACGGCAGCAAGGGTCAATGCTTGACTAGTTGGTTGCATGGGCTTCGTCATCTTGTCAGACTTGGAGATGCGAGGGAGATCTTCAGACTACACACTGGCTTCAGGAGGTGCAGTGGCCAGAGGCTTCGCCCATGAAACTTTTGGTGCAGAGGAGGGCTTTGAAGCCTTTGGTTTCTTTTGCTTCACAGGCTTTGGTGGTGCAGACGCTTCGTCAGAATCAGCCTCATCTGCAGAGTGATCCACGGCTGCCCCTTGAACCTGAATGTGAGTGATGAGACCTTCAAGGTTGTAGAAGGGACCAACAATATTGGGTTCAGCATCGCGTGTGCCGTCGGCACGAGGAGCAGAGGGACCGGGGTTGAAGTCTAACCCAAGCGACTTCTTGTTCTCTTTGGCAGAAGTTTTGGCAAACTGGAAGTTGCGCTCAAAGAGATTGTCTTCACGACACCATAACAGAGAGGATGGGTCGGCATTAGCAGGCTGAGGTCCACGGATCATGCAAGGGTAGAAGCCTTGATCAATAGCTTCGGACTTCGACTTGGGCTGAAGACCTTTGTATATAATATCTCCCCAGGGGCCCTTGATGGCATTCTTTTCAGCATATTCGTCAGTGACAAATTTGTACTTGAACCATTCCTCTGCCCAATGTCTTCGAATCCATTGGATTCGGTTCTTGTGTTCTCCATAGGTCTCTTCTGGATCTGACTTGTATAACTCATAGAGATCTGGTGGCAGGTCCTTAGCAGTGTTTTCACGGCGCTGTCTGCCGCCCTTCCTGACTAATTTCTCTATCTGCATGGAGTTCAGACTGAATGGCTTCAGAACTTGCAAAGGCTTCCTTCTGCTGGTCAGACAGGAATTAGCTTCGGGAGAATTGATGTGATGTTGTAAGAACTCTGCAAATGAATGCAGCCTATGAGAACCAAGGGATTCTCCCACGGACATGTACCTCTGACAACATTAGAGATGCGATGGAAGGGGAAGAGTTCATATGCATTCTCAGAAGATTTTGAAGATAAATCAGTTTAGAAGACATTGACCTCATAGTGCGAAGACATTCACTCATACGTTGAGAGTTGGTTCCAGATTTGTACGAATCCAAGAATAAGTACAAGTGAGGAATCTAACTACTTTGTGAAGCATAAGTGAACATACTAGGCATGTTATGAGATGCAGAACAAGATAGATTCAATTTGTTGGGACAGAAACCACTTGTGGTTGAGAAGGATGAATCGATCGGATCAAAAGGACTATAAAAAAGAGCTTATATTTACCACTTGAGGAATTGCTAGACAGAGTAGAAGATGAGGCCGAGCAGTTCGATCTTCCGTGCCCTAACATGGCGACGGAGGACACCTACGGCGATGGTGGAGAAGACGATGTCCACGGTCGGCGTGAGGACGGCGTCGGTGAGCTCACGATAGCTAAGCGCTTCGTCGCCGTCATCATCGAGGGCTAGCGGTGGCGCTAGGGTTTGTGCGAGAAGGAGAAGTGGAAGAGGAGATAATGACTGGGGTCAGGCGTGTATTATAAGGACAGGGACAGCATAGCGTTATTATGCAGGTGCCCCTGGCAATTCACATCTGAAGAACACGTGGCAAACATGCAACACATTGGAAGTTGTTCCATGTTCCCACGCACGCCTGGATTGTCGAGTGGTCGTTCCCGCTTCTCCCGGTTTCAGGAAAAAAGGATAGAGCATTTAAATCAGATTTAATGTTTGTCTCTGTGTGTTCTGCTGACAAGGACGCAGAGAAGACATTCGACGGTTTCAATAGAATGCATATGATTTGGACAAATAGATTTGAGATGGGAGCATAGAGAGGTTAGGGTCCGATCACAGTCACTTAGTTCAAAAGATTCAAACAAGACGACATAGCTATAAGTGAATGTTGTAGAGGACAGAATGCTGATATATGAATATATCCGAATAAGACCAAATCAATATAGTGAAGATAAACATGAAGTCATGTTAATATTGAAGACAAACCAAACGCAAAGATTTTGCAAATGTAACGCCAATAGAAAATACTTCAAGCAAAAGTTTGGTGGTGGCGTTACCCACCGTATAGGAAGTATTAGACCCAGACACGGTGCACAATTATCGTGGCGCTCCGAAGTCAAATTACGTGTTAATGTATTCACACTTAGAGTGTAAGTCTTCATTAATTGAACATATACGTTACTTCGTGTGTTGCACATCTAAGTCATCAACATGCATAAGTGTTAGGATGTGTGCCTGATCACAGGACATTTGAGGATTCCAAGATATTTAGCTCACACGGCAGCTTGTGAAACCTTTTCTCATCCAAGGGCTTTGTGAAGATATCTGCCAGATGCTCTTCAGTGTTGACGTGAATGATATCAATATCTTCCTTCATGACATGATCTCTGAGAAAGTGATAACGGATCTGAATGTGCTTTGTCTTCGAGTGTTGAACTGGGTTGTTGGCAATCTTGATGGCGCTTTCATTGTCACAGTAGAGTGGCACTTGCTTCAGATGAACGCCATAGTCTTTGAGTGTTTGCTTCATCCATAGAAGCTGAGTGCAGCAAGATCTAGCAGCAATGTATTCAGATTCAGCAGTGGAGAGAGATACACAGTTCTGCTTCTTTGAAGACCAACAAACAAGTGATCATCCCAGAAATTGACATGTGCCTGATGTAGACTTGTGATCTACCTTGTCACCAGCATAATCAGTATCCGAGAATCCAACTAGATCAAACTCTGAGCCCTTTGGATACCATAATCCTAATGTGGGGGTGTAAGCCAAATATCAAAGAATTCGCTTCACAGCTAAGTGATGCGATTTCTTTGGTGCCGCTTGGAATCGAGTACACATACAAACACTAAGCATAATATCTGGCCTAGATGCACATAAATAAAGCAAAGAACCAATCATGGAGCAGTATACCTTTTGATCGAACTCTTTACCATTGGCGTCAGGACCCAGATGACTCTTGGTTTGCATTGGCGTCGTGTAACCTTTGCAGTCTTGCATTCCAAACTTCTTCAGGCAGTCTTTGAGGTGTTTCTCTTGAGATATGAAGATGTCATTGCTTTGCTGCCGTATTTGAAGACCAAGGAAGAACTTCAGCTCATCCATCATGGACATTTGATATTGCTCTTGTATCATGTGTCCAAACTCATCACTGTATTTTTTATTTGTGCAGCCGAAGATAATGTCATCCACATATATTTGGCACACAAATAGTTCACCATCATATGTCTTCGTGAAGAGTGTGGGATCCAGGGAACCAGGTTTGAAGCCTTTGCTCTTCAGGAAGTCTTTGAGTGGGTCATACAACGCACGAGGGGCTTGCTTGAGGCCATACAGTGCCTTATTGAGTTTGTATACCATGTTAGGGTGTTTTGGATCTTCAAAACCAGGCGGTTGTGCAACATACACTTCTTCTTCAATCTTGCCATTGAGAAAGGCACTCTTCACATCCATTTGATACAAAAGGATGTTATGGTGATTTGCATAGGCTAGCAGTATGCGAATAGCTTCAAGCCTAGCCACAAGAGCAAATGTTTCATCGAAGTCAATTCCTTCGACTTGAGTGTATCCTTGAGCAACGAGACGAGCTTTGTTTCTGACAACTTGACCATGCTCATCTTGCTTGTTGTGATATATCCATTTAGTGCCTATGATATTGTATTTATGAGGATCAGGACACTTGACCAGTTCCCATACATTATTCAGCTCGAACTGTTGAAGCTCTTCTTGCATAGCTTGAATCCATTCAGGTTCCATGAAGGCTTCAGCAACTTTCTTGGGTTGAGATATTGAGACAAATGCAAAGTGCCCACAGAAATTTGCTAGTTGTGTTGCTCTTGAACGAGCAGGTGCATTGATGCTATCAATTATCTTCTCAATCTGTACTTCATTTGCAACACGAGGATGAACTGGATGAAGATTTTGCTCTTGCTAATCATTTTCATCGTTTGGAGGATTGTCTTCAGGTTGAGCATTGTCTTCAGGTTGATTAGGTTCAGAAATGATAAGTTCCTCTTCAGGCTATACTTCAGACAGTATGATTTCTCCAGTTCCCATAATCTTGATGGATTCACTAGGTGGAATTTCATCTAGCACATTTGGCAGGTGCTCTCTTTGCGAGCCGTTGAATACTCTGTAGTGAAAGAGGTTGAAGACTCTGTAGGAGTGTGAATCCTTTCCGTAACCAAGCATAAAACCTTCATGTGCTTTTGGTGCAAATTTTCAAGTGTGATGTGGATCCTTGATCCAGCACCTAGCACCAAATACTCTGAAGTAACTGACATTTGGCTTCTTACCAGTGAGGACTTGATAGGATGTTTTCTTCAGAAGCTTGTGAAGGTAAGCACGATTGATGACATGGCATGCAGTATCAATAGCTTCAGGCCAGAACTTTCTTGGTGTCTTGTATTCATCAAGCATCGTCCGGGCCATCTCAATGAGTGTTCTGTTCTTGCGTTCCAGATGCCATTCTGCTGCGGCGTGTACGGAGCTGAGAACTCATGAGTGATGCCCAATGTATCAAGATAAGTGTCGAGGCCGGTGTTCTTGAATTCAGTGCCATTGTCAGTTCTGATGTGCTTGATCTTGACACCATAGTTGTTCATGGCTCGATTGGCGAAGTGTCTGAAGACATCCTGCACTTCAGTCTTGTAGAGGATTATGTGTACCCATGTATATCTTGAATAATCATCAACAATGATGAAGCCATAGAGACAAGCAGTAGTAGTTATGTCAGGACCCCGATTCCAAGTCACATCGATCTAGCCGGTAACACCTCATATCACTTTGCGGCCTCACACACGGTATCCCACGGGTGACGCCTTACCATGGCCCGGGACCGTTTGCGCCTTTTGGCTCACGTATATGACAGTGTCGCTAGCATCCATATGACAGAGAACCCGGGCCGACATGGCTAGTCGTGAACCCAAAGCGGCACAGACCTATGGAGACAGGCATACATGAATCACATCGAACATGTCGGTCATCAACGAGTGATTCCGGGCTGTAGCACTGGGCTAACAGGACTCTGGGGAACCCCAGGCTGTAGCAGGCTAGGCAGGACCCCGAAGGAACAGACATAGGGACGAAGTGAAACACATGCCGGCCAGTCAAGTGTCCTGAGCAGTAGTGCTGGGCTAGCAGGACTCCGGTGAACCGGGCTGTAGCGGACTACTATGGCTCGAGGAACACTAGACTACATTTCCCCATAAGAAAGGCTGTCAAGGATAAACAACTAGATTGTCGGATCCCACTCATACCAAGCATTTCAATCATACACACAATATGCCTGATATGAGTACATACAACATGGCATCACAACAAAACTCTACAACTCAAGTACTTTATTTAAAGGCTCCAGAGAGCCATACATAACATGTTCATACAGATAGGGGTCACATGACCCAACATTCAGAGCATACAAGTCAAAGCACATGCGGAAGCTTAACGTGTCTGAGTACAGACATCTAGAAAGAAAGAAGGCTTCTCGAAGCCTGTCTATCTACATAGGCCCTCCATGGCCAGGGTCACCACCTGGGTGGCTAGTCACTCGTCGACGTCAAGGTCTACATAGAACCCATCGGAGGGGGCAGTGTTGTCGTCTGAAAACAATAAATAAGCAAAACATGAGTACAAAGGTACTCAGCAAGTCTTACATCAGAACCTACTATACATGCTTATTCTCAAGAAGGCGGTGGGGTTGATGCAGCAAGCCAGCTTTGACTCTTGGCTAAGCTATCCTACGGAACTTCACCAGTAAAATAGTTTTCGCACACGAGTCCACTACTCACCAACACAATACTCCACCGGGGATCCTCCCTCGTCATCCTACGAGAGGGCCATCCTCGGTACTCACACTTATCTTGAGTCTTTTAGTAGTATCCATTAACTTGTCTATGAACTGTATATGCAACCAAGTAGTCCTTTACCGCGGACGCGGCTATTCGAATAGTTTTATACCCTGCAGGGGTGTACTTCGTCACACATGTTTCCACCACTTAGCGTCTGCACACGACATGTGCTCGGCAGACTTCAAGCGAAAACCGACGTGGGTGTAGACCACGACCTGACTAACCTCACAAGTCTCTAGTCCAGGTTTATCGCCTATTCAGGTTCCATCCGCAAGGAAATCCGGCCGGGGTGTCCTCAACGGCCCCAAACGATGTGAACAGGGTTCCCGCGACACCAAACGGGTGACTCGGTACACCGTGCCACGGTGTATCTACCGCAACATAGCCCACCCCTAGGGTCAGCGCTACGCACGGCCGCCAACACGTGTCCTACAAACACCAGAAACTAGTTGCAACTCCTGGACAGAGGCGAGAGGGTCATATTTCAGGGCCCAATGTGTGGTAGTAGCTGAATCTTAAATCACGCATACAGATCTCAGTGCTTAGGGACGGCCTCAATGAAACAACCCACCATGTACTCCTACATGGCCTCTCATCGATACCTTTACCAAAACATGTTCAACGCATCCCTCACATTACCGGCATAAGCATTTCACTCTAGCCCATCACCCAGATGAACCAGACCTGACACAACTCTAAGCATAGCAAGGTAAGAATCACATACATGGCTCAATCAACTCCTACACATGCTAGTGGGTTTCATCTAGTTACTGTGGCAATGACAGGTCATGCAGAGGATAAGGTTTCAACTACCGTAGCACACAGCAGTTTGAATCGCGTTGTCTTAATGCAGTAAACAAGAGCAGAAGCGAGAACATGGGTTTGTATCGGAATGATCAATGGTTGCTTGCCTGATGGAGTGGTAGTGGGATACTGCCCTTCAGTTGGATACTCGTGGATATCCTCGGAGGCAGAACCTACCACGAAGAACCACATCGTAATACAATCAACACATGACGATATGCAACAATATGATGCATGCTATGACATGGCAATATGAATGTGTCTTGGCCTAATGCAAGTTATATTAGAAAGGAATGAACTCATTTGAATCAAAGATTCAAATATTAGCTCATTAAACATGGCCTTAATAGTGCTTTTCCTTATTCTGCCTAAACAGCAAGGTAACTTGTTTTGTCATGCATGAAACCATTACAGTTGGATAGATTGAATTTTTCTGATAATTTTTCATATATAATTTATCTCATTTGGAGCTATGGTTGAATTTCTATGAATTTTTGAAGTTTGAACTATTTTCTGGAATTTCCTGAATAAGAATAAATATAGAAAATCAATTACTGCGTCAGCATTGCGTCAGGGTGACGTCAGCAGGTCAAAGGTGCCAGCCCAGGTCAAACCTGACTGGTGGGCCCCTTCTGTCAGCCTCTCAGCTAATTAGCAAAATTAGATTAACACTAATTAGTTGTCAGTGGGGCCTGGGCCCACATGTCAGTGACTGATTTAATTAAAATTAATTAAGACTAATCCTAATTTAGTTAGCCGACCGGCCCCACCTGTCATAGACTCAGGGGGGGTCTTCCTGGACCCGCCTAGGGGTCAAACTGGGTCAACTCGCCGGCGGCTCGACGCCGGCGAGGCCCGAGACGGCGGAGGGCTTCGGATTTGGTCCTCCGGTGACCAAATCGACGGCGGAGACGTGCTACGCGTAGCTGGGGCTCGTGCGCATCTAGTGGGGCAAGTGGGAGGAGCTGGGGTGGAGCGAGCTCGCCGGAATCGAGCTCGTGGCGGTGGCCGGAGTTCGGGCGAGGTCGGTTTCGAGGCTACGGTGCATGGGAGGAAGAACTAGTGGTGGCTACGGGTCCCTGGTGCTGCGCTGAGCACAGTGAGGCGCTCGGACACGTGCTTGCACGGCCATAGCCACGACGGCGGCATGGCCAGTGGCGAGGAGCGCTCGGGTTCGGAGGGGGCGGTGGCTACGAGGCGTAATTGAGCACGGGAACTAGGGGGAAAGGAAGAGGAGCTCACGGCGGAGTCGGAGAGGGGGTCAGCGGGCTCGGGGAGGTCCTGGCAGCGGCGAATTCGACCGGAGATGGATCGGGTGCCCAAGGTTGAAGACGAGGGCGAAGGCGGCGATGCAGGGCCTCCGGCGATGCGTGGCTTGGTGGGGAGGACGAGGGAGTCGAGGCGGAGCTAATGGGCTCGTCGGAGGGGCGAGGGGGTGTCTGTGGTGGCAACTACGGCGATCGGCGGCGAGGTACGCGCTCGGCCGTCGTGGGAGAGAGAGAGGGAGACGAGGGGGAGAGTGAGCGAGTGCGAGAGGGAGACGTGGGGGGTCGCGTGGCACTTCAGGGCGTCTCCCGGGCGTCGGCGGAAGCAGGAGGTGGCCGGCGTGTGGCCGCGGGTGCCGGCCACGCGCTCCGCGTCCTTCTGGCGCGAGGAGGACGACTGGCAGCGCCACCAGGCTGGGCCGGGCCAGGTGGCTGGGCCAGCACAGGTAAGGCCCAGGTGGGCTTCTTTCTCCTCTTTTTTTATTTAGTTTCTGTTTTCTATTTAACTGCAACTGTTTAGCTTTAAATAAAATACTAAAACATTTCCAAAAATCCTGAAAATAAATGTGGCCTCTGTTTAGATTATTTCCAATAGGAAACATTTACTCCCAAAATTATTTGAGCATTTAGATTATTTTATAGCATTTAAATGCCCAAATTCAAATACTTATGATTTAATTCAATGACCTTCTGTTGACCTAGAAAATTGTGCACCAATTTTGCCAGAGGTTCTAACCTAAGACAAAGAGGGTGAACTTTTTAGAAGGGCATTTCAGGTTCATTGAAAATATTTTTAGTAAACCCTAGTTGTTTCCAAGGGGGGGTGTTGGGGGTTCTGTCTTCCCCAATTCAAATTTAAGAGGAATTTAAACATGATGCACATTCTAATGCTTGAACTAGCTAGGGTGTGACAACTCACCCCCACTCAAAAGAATCTCGTCCCAAGATTTAGGATCCTCCGGGAAGAAGGTGGGGTACTCAAGTTGAAGACGATCCTCCCTTTCCCAAGTGGCTTCTTCCTCGGAATGGTGTGACCATTGAACCTTGAGAAACTTGATATTATGACGTCGAGTGGTACGCTCGGCTTGATCAAGGATACGAACGGGATATTCCCGATAAGAAAGGTTATCTTGTAGATCAAGCGTTTCGTGATCCACTCCACGGATAGGATCCGCGAAGCAACGCCTAAGTTGTGAAACGTGGAAGACATCGTGAACTCTGGAAAGATGCGGAGGTAGTTCCAATTGGTAGGCAACTTCTCCTCGTTTGGCAAGAATGCGAAAGGGTCCAATGTAACGAGGAGCCAATTTGCCTGTGATACCGAAACGATGGGTTCCCTTTAATGGAGTAACCCGAAGGTAGGCCTTCTCGTCGACTTCATAAGTCATAGGTTTATGTTTACGATCATATTGACTCTTTTGACGAGATTGGGCTGTTTTCAATTTCTCACAAATAACGCGAACCTGCTCTTCTGCTTCCTGAATCATATCCGGGCCAAAGAGCTGTCTTTCCCCGGTTTCTGACCAGTTAAGAGGCGTTCGACATTTTCGTCCATAGAGAACTTCGAAAGGAGCTTTCCCCAAACTAGCTTGATAACTATTGTTATAGGCAAACTCCGTGAATGGAAGGCATTTCTCCCAACTCATTCCGAACGAGATAACAGAAGCTCGGAGCATATCTTCCAGAATTTGATTGACTCGCTCTACTTGACCACTTGATTGAGGATGGAAGGCGGTACTAAAAGAGAGACGAGTTCCCATAGTATTGTGGAAGCTTTCCCAAAATCGAGAGGTGAAGAGACTCCCACAGTCTGAGTTAATTTCCAATGGAACACCATGAAGAGATACTATTCGGGAGATGTATAGATCAGCTAGCTGGCTAGCAGTGATACTCTCACGAACAGGTAGAAAGTGGGCTACTTTGGAAAGTCGGTCGATCACAACAAAGATGGCATTATTCCCTCCCTTGGTCCTGGGAAACCCAGTGATGAAATCCATATTGATTTTATCCCATTTCCATTCAGGAATAGCCAAAGGTTGAAGGGTGCCAGCAGGCCGTTGATGCTCTGCTTTAACACGACGACAGACGTCGCAGCTAGCAATGTATTGAGCGATTTCTCTCTTCATCCTAGTCCACCAAAACCTCTGGCCTAGGTCTTGATACATTTTAGTACTACCGGGATGAATGGTGAGAGGGGATTCATGAGCTTCCTTAAGGATCAACTGGCGTAGATGTTGTTTCTTGGGAACCACCAAACGGTTCTCGAAAAAGACAGCACCTCACTCATCCATGGAGAAACATTTAGCAACTCCACTAGCGATGTTTTCCTTAATCCGGGATATGCCCTTATCACGCTTCTGGGCAGCTATGATTTGATCCATAAGGGTAGGTTTCGCCACCAGGGTGGATAGGAATCCTCGAGGAACAATGTGAAGATTAAGCTTACGAAATTCCTCATGGAGAAGTGGTTGACTTTGTTGTAACATCAGGTTGTTACAATAGGACTTACGGCTTAGCGCATCAGCCATGACATTGGCTTTGTCTGGGGTGTAAGTTATTCCTAAGTCGTAATCCGAGATCAACTCGACCCAACGTCTTTTCCTGAGATTCAAATCTGGTTGGGTGAAGATATATTTCAAACTTTGGTGATCGGTGAAGATCTCGCAACGATTACCGAGAAGGTAATGTCGCCAGGTTTTAAGTGCATGGACTACAGCTGCAAGCTCTAGATCATGTGTGGGATAATTTTCCTCATGTGGGTGTAATTGCCGTGAAGCATAGGCAATTACCTGACGATCTTGCATGAGTATGCAACCTAGTCCTTGTCACGAGGCGTCGCAATAGATAATAAAGTCCTTGGAGAAATCTGGTGGTACCAGTACGGGAGCAGATGTCAGGCGTCTTTTCAGTTCCTGAAAAATGAACTCGCACTGTGGAGTCCACTCGAACTTTTTATCCTTCTTGAGGAGTTCAGTTAGAGGTTTAGCAACCTTGGAGAAATTTTTGACGAAGCGGCGGCAATAGCTCGCTAAGCCAAGGAAGCTCCGAACTTGCTTAACCGTCTCAGGTGGAGTCCAATCAAGGACGGCTTGAACTCGCTCGGGATTGACAGCAATACCCTTACCAGAAATTACATGGCCTAGATAGGTCACTTCTGGCAACCAAAATTCACACTTGGAGAATTTGGCATAAAGGCGATGCTCTCGAAGTTTCATCAATACCAGCCTTAGATGTTCGGCATGTTCTTCTTCATTCTTGGAGTAGATGAGTATGTCATCGAGGTATACTACGACAAATTTGTCCAAGTACTCCATGAAAACCGAGTTCATTAACCGGGAAAAGGTGGCTGGGGCATTGGTTAAACCGAAGGACATCACGGTGTACTCGTATTGGCCATAACGAGTAACAAAGGCCGTTTTGGGAATGTCCCCGTTTCTGATTTTGATTTGATGGTAGCCCAACCTCAAATCCATCTTGGAAAAGACTGAGGATCCAGCGAGCTGATCATACAGATCGTTGATCCTGGGAAGCGGATATTTGTTCTTGATGGTGACCAAATTGACAGGTCGGTAATCCACAACCATTCGATCCGTTCCATCCTTCTTCTTGACGAAGAGGACGGGGCAAGCCCAAGGAGAGGAACTAGGATGGATGAAACCCTTTTTCAAGGACTCATCGAGTTGGTTCTTAAGCTCGGCTAGTTCTAAGGGTGCCATCTTGTAGGGTCTTCTAGAGATTGGAACGGTTCCTGGGACAAGGTCTATCACGAACTCAACATCCCTGTCAGGTGGAACACCTGGTAGTTCTTCTGGAAAAACATCCGGAAAGTCTCGGACTACCGGAACATCCTCAAGGTCTGGAAGAGGGTTAGCATTTAGAGAGTAAAGCTGGCGCTTGGCCACTCGAGTTAAGACATTGACTGTCTTGCCCGATGGGTGAGTAAGTTGAACGGTTCTAGTGGCACAATCGATCTTAGCATAATGAGCTGACATCCAGTCCATACCCAAGATGATATTTATGTCGAAGGACTTGAGAGCTATTAAGGATGCAAGGAAGACAAGTCTGTCGACAAGAATTTCATTCGCATGGCTTACTCTAGAAGTTTGCCATTTGGAACCCGGGGTTTGAATTACCATGGAAGTGGGCATGTCACAGAATGTCGTGTTATGCAATCGAGCATAGCTCTCGGATATGAATGAATGAGATGCTCCAGTATCGAAAAGAACGGATGCCGGATGGCAGTTAACAAGGAGCGTACCAAGGACGACGTTGGGATCCTCATGAGCCTCCTCGGCTGAAACATAGTTGACACGGCCACGTGCAGTGGTGGCCGGCTTGGCGTAAAATGTTTTCCCCGCTGGCTTACCACGGCCAACGGACTTCCCAGTTTGATTGGAGTTGTTGTTCTGGGGACACTCTCGGCTATAGTGACCCGGCTCTCCACACTTAAAGCATGTCACCACATTGGGGCGTGGAGCAGCATTAGCAGCGGGGCCACCATAGGGCTTGGGCGGTGCAAATTGCTGGTTGGGACGAGGCGCCTCAAAGGATGGCCTCGGGATGAACCTGGGTGGCAGTGCCGTGCTTGGGATCCACACCCGGCGCTTCTGAGCTCCCGAGCCGGATGAAGAGCCAAAATCACGGGAGTGCTTGCGTGAAGCGTCATAATCAGTCTGGCCTGTCTCAGCGCTGATGGCTTTATTGACCAGCTTTTGAAAAGATGTGCACTCGTGCAGACGGAGATCGCGGCGAAGCTCAGGGCTAAGTCCCTTGCGGAACCTTGCCTGCTTCTTAGCGTCAGTAGAAACCTCTTCAGGGGCATAGCGTGCCAGATTCCCAAATTCACGACTATATGCATCCACAGTCAGTCTTCCTTGGGTGAAGTTGCAGAACTCCTCCCTCTTGCGATCCATGAGACCTTCCGGAATGTGATGCTCACGGAAAGCCTCACTGAATTCAGCCCAAGAAGTGATTTGGCCGACCGGGCGCATAACTTCGAAGTTTTCCCACCAAAGGCTAGCAGGGCCTTCGAGGTGATAGGCAGCATAGGTAACCTTGTCGGCTTCGGCTACATTGGCAGAACGTAGCTTGTGGGTAATGCTGCGAAGCCAGTCATCCGCGTCGAGGGGCTCGACGGAGTGATTAAACTTTGGCGGGTATAGCTTGATAAAGTCATTGATTGACACCAAGTCATTTCGCGGGTGGCATGCAGTGTTCTGCTCAATCCGCTCTAGCAGGCGGTTAGTCTCACGCTTGTTTCTTTCCGCCTCTAGCATCACTTCGGCCAGAGAAGGCGGGTGAGGCAGATTCTCACCTCTAGCTGCACTGGCTTCCCCCTGCTCCGGAGCAGCAGGGTTGCTGCGGGTGTTGACCATCCTAAGAGGAAGCAAGACAACGGTTTAGACAAGGATGGCTCAAACTTAGCAAGGAAGTGCAGAATGTAATGGATAACACAGAATGCCGAGATGTTCATCCGTATGTCATGGTAATATAAAACTGCCATATATATACCAACGGTCATACACATCATACATAGTTCAGTACAAGCCCAGGCTACAGTACAACTATGATGAAAGACATTACATCTCATCAGAGGCATTCCAAGCTCCTATACATTATTTGTCTACACCTCCGGAATTGATTACACACAAAGTCATATTCCACAAGTCACACAGGACAGTGGAGATACAACTACTACAATACTAGTGGTACTACTACTAACTCAGACAGCTCCGTAGTAGTTCTCATAGAAGTCGCCTCAGTAGCCTGGAAGTTCAACATGACCATCCGGGAACAGACAGTCCTGAGGAGCCTGTGGACCAAAGGGGCTAGGATGAGGTCTTGGACCAACAAACGGTGGCCTGCGGGGACCACGGGGTGGGGTGATGCCTCCCACATCACGCCAATCCACCATGTCTGGCAGAGCTGATCTCACAAGATACAGATCCCTTGTATCCATACATCCAGCTTGCACCGCAGGTGCAAACCGAGTCAATGTGGCCCAATGATCAGCACGGGTATTAAAAAGCTCCAACCTCAAGGCCCGATTCTCTCGGTCCTTATCTTCGAGCATCTCGGCAATGGTACGAGTTAATGAGTCCTCCTGAGTGGAGTCAGCATAGATAGCCTGAAGATACCCTTGCGCTCCCGGAAGTGAAGCTGGCATGTAACGGAAGTCGGTGTTCCGAAGCAGGCCAGTCCGGACTCGCAAGATGGTCATCATGGAATAGGCAGCATCCTGCACAGCCATCTCAACAGTAACCCTGAGTCCATAGGAACAGTGAAGGGGCTCGGTAGATCCAGGATAAGAAGGAAATATCCTGACGGTGCAGAGATATTGGCTTTGATTAAAGTCGCGGAACTGCTCTTCGACGGTGTATTCGGGATACCAACGGTAGCCCGTCTCGATCATTACCCGGACTAACATAGCAGTATGACCGGGCACGTCGAGGCACCGGGTCAGGCGAACCACTTGATTTTGAACATGGTTGGCCATCTGAAAGCACAACCACAATGCAAAGGCATCAGAATTTCTAGGGAAAATTGGACAGCATAACAGCTGTAAATGCTCAGAAAAAGATTTGAGTCATCCACAACAGTTCGCAATACCACTCAACAACATCATATCAAGATTCTGATCCAATTAGCAACATACTAAAGTAGTAGAACTGAACTGGGGCTTGTAACAACAATCCTATAAGCTACTACGGATTAGTAACACGTGAACCTGATAGAAGAAGAGAGCCTAGTCCTTAACCCACGTTGAATGAGAAGAGAATGACTCGGATCAGAGGCATAGGTAAAGGAGTAAAAGAACCTTACGTTCCCTCCCACAATCAATTCCCCTACATATAACTAGAGCATTTCTAGACTCGATATCGACCAGTTTGGCTCAACGAACCTACAGGCAGTCCGGCTCTGATACCAACGCTGTCAGGACCCTGATTCCAAGTCACATCGATCTAGCCGGTAACACCTCATATCACTTTGTGGCCTCACGCACGGTATCCCACGGGTGACGCCTTACCATGGCCCGGGACCGTTTGCGCCTTTTGGCTCACGTATATGACAGTGTCGCTAGCATCCATATGATAGAGAACCCGGGCCGACATGGCTAGTCGTGAACCCAAAGCGGCACAGACCTATGGAGACAGGCATACATGAATCACATCGAACATGTCGGTCATCAACGAGTGATTCCGGGCTATAGCACTGGGCTGACAGGACTCCGGGGAACCCCGGGCTGTAGCAGGCTAGGCAGGACTCCGGAAGTCACCGTGTGACATTTCCCCGAAGGAACAGACATAGGGACGAAGTGAAACACATGCCGGCCAGTCAAGTGTCCTGAGCAGTAGTGCTGGGCTAGCAGGACTCCGGTGAACCGGGCTGTAGCTGACTACTATGGCTCGAGGAACACTAGACTACATTTCCCCATAAGAAAGGTTGTCAAGGATAAACAACTAGATTGTCGGATCCCACTCATACCAAGCATTTCAATCATACACACAATATGCCTGATATGAGTACATACAACATGGCATCACAACAAAACTCTACAACTCAAGTACTTTATTTAAAGGCTCCAGAGAGCCATACATAACATGTTCATACAGATAGGGGTCACATGACCCGACACTCAAGTCATACAAACATACAAGCACATGCGGAAGCAACTAGTCTGGGTACAGACTCTAGAAAGAAAGAAGGCATCTCGAAGCCTGTCTATCTACATAGGCCCTCCATGTCCAGGGTCACCACCTGGGTGGCTAGTCACTCGTCGACGTCAAGGTCTACATAGAACCCATCGGAGGGGGCAGTGTTGTCGTCTGAAAACAATAAATAAGCAAAACATGAGTACAAAGGTACTCAGCAAGTCTTACATCAGAACCTACTATACATGCTTATTCTCAAGAAGGCGGTGGGGTTGATGCAGCAAGCCAGCTTTGACTCTTGGCTAAGCTATCCTACGGAACTTCACCAGTAAAATAGTTTTCGCACACGAGTCCACTACTCACCAACACAATACTCCACCGGGGATCCTCCCTCGTCATCCTACGAGAGGGCCATCCTCGGTACTCACACTTTATCTTGAGTCTTTTAGTAGTATCCATTGACTTGTCTATGAACTGTATATGCAACCAAGTAGTCCTTTACCGCGGACGCGGCTATTCGAATAGTTTTATACCCTGCAGGGGTGTACTTCGTCACACATGTTTCCACCACTTAGCGTCTGCACACAACATGTGCTCGGCAGACTTCAAGCGTAAACCGATGTGGGTGTAGACCACGACCTGACTAACCTCACAAGTCTCTAGTCCAGGTTTATCGCCTATTCAGGTTCCATCCGCAAGGAAATCCGGCCGGGGTGTCCTCAACGGCCCCAAACGATGTGAACAGGGTTCCCGCGACACCAAACGGGTGACTCGGTACACCGTGCCATGGTGTATCTACCGCAACATAGCCCACCCCTAGGGTCAGCGCTACGCACGGCCGCCAACACGTGTCCTACAAACACCAGAAACTAGTTGCAACTCCTAGACAGAGCGAGAGGGTCAGTAAGTCGAGGGGTCATATTTCAGGGCCCAATGTGTGGTAGTAGCTGAATCTTAAATCACGCATACAGATCTCAGTGCTTAGGGACGGCCTCAATGAAACAACCCACCATGTACTCCTACATGGCCTCTCATCAATACCTTTACCAAAACATGTTCAATGCATCCCTCACATTACCGGCATAAGCATTTCACTCTAGCCCATCTCCCAGATGAACCAGACCTGACACAACTCTAAGCATAGCAGGCATAGCAAGGTAAGAATCACATACATGGCTCAATCAACTCCTACACATGCTAGTGGGTTTCATCTAGTTACTGTGGCAATGACAAGTCATGCAGAGGATAAGGTTTCAACTACTGTAGCACACAACAGTTTGAATCGCGTTGTCTTAATGCAGTAAACAAGGGCAGAAGCGAGAACATGGGTTTGTATCGGAATGATCAATGGTTGCTTGCCTGATGGAGTGGTAGTGGGATACTGCCCTTCTGTTGGATACTCGTCGATATCCTCGGAGGCAGAACCTACCATGAAGAACACATCGTAATACAATCAACACATGACGATATGCAACAATATGATGCATGCTATGACATGGCAATATGAATGTGTCTTGGCCTAATGCAAGTTATATTAGAAAGGAATGAACTCATTTGAATCAAAGATTCAAATATTAGCTCATTAAACATGGCCTTAATAGTGCTTTTCCTTATTCTGCCTAAACAGCAAGGTAACTTGTTTTTTCATGCATGAAACCATTACAGTTGGATAGATTGAATTTTTCTGATAATTTTTCATATATAATTTATCTCATTTGGAGCTACGGTTGAATTTCTATGAATTTTTGAAGTTTGAACTATTTTCTGGAATTTCCTGAATAAGAATAAATCCAGAAAATCAATTACTGCGTCAGCATTGCGTCAGGGTGACGTCAGCAGGTCAAAGGCGCCAGCCCAGGTCAAACCTGACCGGCGGGCCCCTTCTGTCAGCCTCTCAGCTAATTAGCAAAATTAGATTAACACTAATTAGTTGTCAGTGGGGCCTGGGCCCACATGTCAGTGACTGATTTAATTAAAATTAATTAAGACTAATCCTAATTTAGTTAGCCGACCGGCCCCACCTGTCATAGACTCAGGCGGGGGTCTTCCTAGGCACACCCAGGGGTCAAACTGGGTCAACTCGCCGGCGGCTCGACGCCGGCGAGGCCCGAGACGGCGGAGGGCTTCGGATTTCGTCCTCCGGTGACCAAATCGACGGCGGAGACATGCTACGCGTAGCTGGGGCTCGTGCGCATCTAGTGGGGCAAGTGGGAGGAGCTGGGGTGGAGCGAGCTCGCCGGAATCGAGCTCGTGGCGGCGGCCGGAGTTCGAGCGAGGTCGGTTTCGAGGCTACGGTGCATGGGAGGAAGAACTGGTGGTGGCTACGGGTCCCTGGTGCTGCGCTGAGCACGATGAGGCGCTCGGACGCGTGCTTGCACGGTCGTAGCCACGACGGCGGCATGGCCGGCGGCGAGGAGCGCTCGGGCTCGGAGGGGGCGGTGGCTACGAGGCGTAATCGAGCAGGGGAACTAGGGGGAAAGGAAGAGGAGCTCACAGCGGAGTCGGAGAGGGGGTCAGCGGGCTCGGAGAGGTCCTGGCGGCGGCGAATTCGACCGGAGATGGCTCGGGTGCCCGAGGTTGAAGACGAGGGTGAAGGCGGCGATACAGGGCCTCCGGCGATGCGTGGCTCGGTGGGGAGGACGAGGGAGTCGAGGCGGAGCTAATGGGCTCGTCGGAGGGGCGAGGGGGTGTCTGTGGTGGCAACTACGGCGATCGGCGGCGAGGTACGCGCTCGGCCGTCGTGGGAGAGAGAGAGGGAGACGAGGGGGAGAGTGAGCGAGTGCGAGAGGGAGACGTGGGGGGTCGCGTGGCACTTCAGGGCGTCTCCCGGGCGTCGGCGGAAGCAGGAGGTGGCCGGCGTGTGGCCGCGGGCACCGGCCACGCGCTCCGCGTCCTTCTGGCGCGAGGAGGACGACGACTGGCAGCGCCAGCAGGCTGGGCCGAGCCAGGTGGCTGGGCCAGCACAGGTAAGGCCCAGGTGGGCTTCTTTCTCCTCTTTTTTTTATTTAGTTTCTGTTTTCTATTTAACTGCAACTGTTTAGCTTTAAATAAAATACTAAAACATTTCCTGAAATCCTGAAAATAAATGTGGCCTCTGTTTAGATTATTTCCAACAGGAAACATTTATTCCCAGAATTATTTGAGCATTTAGATTATTTTATAGCATTTAAATGCCCAAATTCAAATACTTATGATTTAATTCAATGACCTTCTGTTGACCTAGAAAATTGTGCACCAATTTTGCCAGAGGTTCTAACCTAAGACAAAGAGGGTGAACTTTTTAGAAGGGCATTTCAGGTTCATTGAAAATATTTTTAGTAAACCCTATTTGTTTCCAAGGGGGGGTGTGTTGGGGGTTCTGTCTTCCCCAATTCAAATTTAAGAGGAATTTAAACATGATGCACATTCTAATGCTTGAACTAGCTAGGGTGTGACAAGTTAGAGTAGAGTAGTGAGTAGGGCCGAAGAGGTCCATGTGTAGTAGTTCGAAGGGTTGAGTTGTTGTCATGATTGTCTTCGAGGGATGCTTGGCCCTCCTCATCTTTCCAACTTCGCAGGCACCGCATAAATGATTCTTCTTGAACTTGACGCCCTCGATGCCTATGACGTGCTTCTTCTTTGCACGAGTATGCAAGTTCCTCATGCCAGCATGCCCTGGCCTCCGATGCCAGAGCCAGCACTCTGAAGCTTTTGCAAGAAGACATACGACAAGCTGTGGTCCTGCTGAGAAATCTACCATGTACAAATCATCTTTCCTATACCCTTCAAAGACTAGAGACTTGTCAGATTCCATTAGAACAAGGCAAAGATATTTTCCAAATATCACAATCATGTTCAAATCACAAAGCATTGAGACAGGCATTAAGTTGAAGCCAAGGGACTCTACCTAGACCCAATACCTTGCTTTTACCAGTGTCAGCAAATGTGATGTGACTCTTCTAAGATGGACGTAAGGGTTGAGTCCATGAGAAGACTTTGATCACCAGTCATATGATTAGTGCATCCACTATCGATAATCCATTCTAAAGCAGCTGGTGTCATACCCTACAGATTAGTTAGGGGGGATAGGCTTCACGAAGAGTATTGTGAAGCATAAGCATTTGACGAGCAAGTAGATTATGAAATCTTAGATCGAGGTTAGAACTGATAGGATGCATGTTAAGTGATTTAGGAGTGAAATACATAATAAGATCATTTGGGCATTTTATCTTGTGCCCCACAAGATGTTTTTGGCCCCCAACAATAGCTTCAGACGCATTTGATTTTCGGCTGGAGACCTTTCCCTGCAAAAGAGAGTTAAGCTTTCTTAGCCACCCACATCTTTAGGGGTGGCTTCGAAGCAATGAGTCTAAGTGCAGCATCTGAGAACTTTGGCTTTGAAGCCCTGGCAAATAGTTTTGCAGGAGGTGAATAATACTCATAAGAATAAGCAGAGTAGTTCTTGGTCTTATGAACATGGCGGTTTGATGAAACACACTCATTTTCATAGGCCCGAGTATGGTTTCCCTGCAAAACATTTGTGTTAGTGCGAGTCAGGTGAGTCCTCTATCTGTATGAAGCCTTTGGACCATATGAAGCATGTGGTCTGGGGTTTGTCTTCTTCCCTTGTGGTGTCATGACGACATTCATAGGAAGATTCTCCAGACACCTTTTGGGCACCCAAAATTTCTTCATAGGTGGCCCATTCCTGCAGTTAGTACTAATATACCTGGCAAACACTTCACCATTCTGATTCTTAAACAGTTTATAGTTTGCATCAAAGGATTCATCAATGACAATAGGGTTAGGACAAGTGAAGCCAAATAGGGTGGATGGATCCACTAAATATTCCTTTACAGCAACCCATGTGGTTTTGGGGTACTGCTCAGGCTTCCAGTAAGAGCCATCAGCATTCATTTTCCTTTCAAACCCAACACCCCCTTTCCTAGGGTTTCGGTTCAGAATCTGCCTTTTGAGGACATCACATAGTGTCTAATGCCCTTTGAGACTTTTGTACATCCCTGTTTCAAGCAATGTCTTCAACCTAGCATTTTCATCAGCAATAGCAGTGGCATCCTCAGCAGAGGGGTTAGTTACCACATCAACAGCTGAAGATATTGCAACAGTAGCAGCAGTAGAACATTCAGCAACAGAAGTAGCGTTATCACGCTCAAGGCATTTTAGACATGGTGGTTCAAATCCTTCCTGAGCGGGACTAATCTGTTGAGCATGAGGTGACTCGTTTTCCTTTTGAAGATCTTCATGAATTGCTCTCAATTTCTCAAGTTCTTGCTTCCTTTAAAGATAATCATAGGAAAGCTTTTCAAGAGTTGTTGAGAGCGTTTCATGACGACTTTCAAGTTCCTCATACTTAACATGAAGATTTTTTATGTCTTCAATTAAAGACTGAGATCGAGTCATTTCCGTGTCCAACAGGTCATCGCTTTTGTCTAATAGTTTTTGAATATGTTCCATAGCTTTCTGTTGTTCAGTTGCAATTTTAGCAAGTGTTTTGTAGCTGGGTTTGGAATCAGAATCAGAGTCATCTTCACTAGATGTTTGATAGTGAGCATTACATGAGTTTACCTTGGCACCACATGCCATGAAGAAATAGGTGGGAGCGGATTCGTCCTTGTCATCAGCGTGGGTGATGGAACCATTGTCTTCAGTGTTGAAGATGGACTTGGCAACGTAGGCTATAGCCAGACTTGCGACGCCAGAGTCGGACTCCTCCTTAGACTCCACCTCCACCTCCTCAGAAGCAGACTCCTCCTCTGAATCCATTTCCTTGCCAATAAACGCACGAGCATTGCTAGATGAGCTCTTCTTGTGTGATGAAGACTTCGAGGAAGACTTGGAAGAAGACTTTGAGTATTTCTTCTTCTTCTTCTTGTCGTCAGAATCATATTCCTTGCTCTTCTTCTTGTTGTTGTTCTCATTGTCCCACTGCGGACATTCAGAGATGTAGTGACCAGGTTTCTTGCACTTGTGGCGTGTTCTCTTCTTGTAGTCATGAGTAGAAGCTTCATCATTCCTTGAGCTGGATCTTGAAGACTTTCTAAAGCCTTTATTCCTAGTGAACTTCTGGAACTTCTTCACTAGCATAGCAAGCTCCTTTCCAATATCTTCAGGATCATCAGAACTGCAGTCAGATTCTTCTTCAGATGAGGAAACAACTTTTGCCTTCAAGGCGCGAGTTCGGCCATAGTTGGGACCGTAGATATCTCTTTTCTCAGAAAGCTGAAACTCATGTGTGTTGAGCCTTTCAAGAATGTCAGATGGATCGAGTGTCTTGAAGTCAAGGCGTTCTTGAATCATCAGGGCTAGGGTGTCAAACGAGCTGTCAAGTGATCTCAGGAGCATCTTGACGATTTCATGCTTGGTAATCTCAGTAGCGCTGAGAGCTTGAAGCTCATTTGTGATGTCAGTGAGGCGATCAAACGTGAGCTGAACATTCTCATTGTCGTTTCTCTTGAAGCGGTTGCTACCCCTTGAGCACTGTGTTGGATTTCCTTGAAGAGGAAAGGATGATGCCGGAAAGTAGCGTCAGTATTTCCCGCAGTTTTTGAGAACCAAGGTATCAATCCAGTAGGAGGCTACGCGCGAGTCCCTCGTACCTGCACAAAACAAATAACTCCTCGCAACCAACGCGATAAGGGGTTGTCAATCCCTTCACGGTCACTTACGAGAGTGAGATCTGATAGATATGATAGGATATTTTTTTTGGTATTTTTGTGATAAAGATGCAAAGTAAAATAAGAGCAAAGTAAAAGCAAAGGAAATAACTAAGTATTGGAAGATTAATATGATGAAGATAGACCCGGGGGCCATAGGTTGCACTAGTGGCTTCTCTCAAGAGCATAAGTATTTTACGGTGGGTGAACGAATTACTGTTGAGCAATTGACAGAATTGAGCATAGTTATGAGAATATCTAGGTATGATCATGTATATAGGCATCACGTCCGAGACAAGTAGACCGACTCCTGCCTGTATCTACTACTATTACTACACTCATCGACCGCTATCCAGCATGCATCTAGACTATTAAGTTCATGAAAATAGAGTAACTCCTTAAGCAAGATAACATGATGTAGAGGTATAAATTCATGCAATATGATTAAAAAACCATCTTGTTATCCTCGATGGCAACAATACAATACGTGCCTTGCTGCCCCTACTGTCACTGGGAAAGGACACCGCAAGATTGAACCCAAAGCTAAGCACTTCTCCCATTGCAAGAAAGATCAATCTAGTAGGCCAAACCAAACTGATAATTCGAAGAGACTTGCAAAGATAACCAATCATACATAAAAGAATTCAGAGAAGATTCAAATATTGTTCATAGATAATCTTGATCATAAACCCACAATTCATCGGTCTCAACAAACACACCGCAAAAAGAAGATTACATCGAATAGATCTCCACAAGAGAGGGGGAGAACATTGTATTGAGATCCAAAAAGAGAGAAGAAGCCATCTAGCTAATAACTATGGACCCGGAGGTCTGAGGTAAACTACTCACACTTCATCGGAGAGGCTATGGTGTTGATGTAGAAACCCTCCGTGATGGATGCCCCCTCCGACGGAGCTCCGGAACAGGCCCCAAGATGGGATCTCGTGGATACAGAAAGTTACGGCGGTGGAATTAGGTTTTGGCTCTGTATCTGGTCGTTTGGGGGTACGTAGGTATATATAGGAGGAAGGAGTACATCGGTGGAGCAACAGGGGGCCCACGAGGGTGGAGGGCGCGCCCCCTACCTCGTGGCCTCCTCCTTTATTTCTTGATGTAGGGTCCAAGTCTCCTGGATCATGTTCGGTGAGAAAATCACGTTCCCAAAGGTTTCATTCCGTTTGGACTCGATTTGATATTCCTTTTCTAGGAAACTCTGAAATAGGCAAAAAAACAACAATTCTGGGCTGGGCCTCCGGTTAATAGGTTAGTCCCAAAAATAATATAAAAGTGGATAATAAATCCCAATAATGTCCAAAACAGTAGATAATATAGCATTGGGCAATCAAAAATTATAGATACGTTGGAGACGTATCAAGCATCCCCAAGCTTAATTCCTGCTCGTCCTCGAGTAGGTAAATGGTAAAAATAGAATTATTGATGCGGAGTGCTACTTGGCATAATTTTAATGTAATTCTTCTTAATTGTGGTATGAATATTCAAATCCGAAAGATTCAAGATAAAAGTTCATATTGGCATAAAAATAATAATACTTCAAGCATACTAACTAAGCAATCATGTCTTCTCAAAATAACATGGCCAAAGAAAGTTCATCCCTACAAAATCATATAGTTTAGTCATGCTCCATTTTCATCACACAAGAATGCTCTCATCATGCACAACCCCGATGACAAGCCAAGCAATTGTTTCATACTTTAGTAATCTCAAACCTATAGACTTTCATGCAATATATGAGCGCGAGCCATGGACATAGCACTATGGGTGGAATAGAATATGATGATGGGGGTTATGTGGAGAAGACAAAAAAGGAGAAAGTCTCACATCAACGAGGCTAATCAATGGGCTATGGAGATGCCCATCGATTGATGTTAATGCAAGGAGTAGGGATTGCCATGCAATGGGTGCACTAGAGCTATAAATGTATGAAAGCTCAACAAAAGAAACTAAGTGGGTGTGCATCCAACTTGCTTGCTCACGAAGACCTAGGGCACTTGAGGAGGCCCATTGTTGGAATATACAAGCCAAGTTCTATAATGAAAAATTCCCACTAGTATATGAAAGTGAAAAAACAAGAGACTCTCTATCATGAAGATTATGGTGCTACTTTGAAGCACAAGTGTGGCAAAGGATAGTAGCATTGTCCCTTCTCTCTTTTTCTCTCATTTTTTTGGCCTTCTCTTTTTTATGGCCTTTCTCTTTTTTTATATTCCTCACTTGGGACAATGCTCTAGAAAATGATGATCATCACACTTCTATTTATTTACAACTCAATGATTACAACTCGATACTAGAACAAAGTATGACTCTATATGAATGCCTCCGACGGTGTACCGGGATATGCAATGAACCAAGAGTGACATGTATGAAAGAATTATGAACGGTGGCTTGGCCACAAATACTATGTCGACTACATGATCATGCTAAGGAATATGACAATGATGAATGTGTCATGATAAACGGAATGATGGAAAGTTGCATGGCAATATATCTCGGAATGGCTATGGAAATGCCATAATAGGTAGGTATGGTGGCTGTTTTGAGGAAGATATAAGGAGGTTTATGTGTGAAAGAGCGTATCATATCACGGGGTTTGGATGCACCGATGAAGTTTGCACCAACTCTCAATGTGAGAAAGGGCAATGCACGGTACCGAAGAGGCTAGCAATGATGGAAGGGTGAGAGTGCGTATAATCCATGGACTCAACATTAGTCATAAAGAACTCACATACTTATTGCAAAAATCTACAATTCATCAAAAACCAAGCACTACGCGCATGCTCCTAGGGGGATAGATTGGTAGGAAAAGACCATCGCTCGTCCCCGACCGCCACCCATAAGGAGGACAATCAAAGAACACCTCATGTTTCAAATTTGTTACATAACGTTTACCATACGTTCATGCTACGGGACTTGCAAACTTCAACACAAGAATTTCTCAAATTCACAACTACTCAACTAGCACGACTTTGATATTATTACCTCCATATCTCAAAACAATCATCAAGCATCAAACTTCTCTTAGTATTCAAAACACTCATAAGAAAATTTTTACTCTTGAATACCTAGTATATTAGGATTATTTAAGAAAATTACCATGCTATTTAAGACTCTCAAAATAATCTAAGTGAAGCATGAGAGATCAATAGTTTCTATAAAACAAATCCACCACCGTGCTCTAAAAGATATAAGTGAAGTAATATAGCAAAACTATATAACTCAAAAGATATAAGTAAGTACATATAGTATTCTAACAAATTCCAAATCATGTATGGCTCTCTCAAAAGGTGTGTACAACAAGGATGATTGTGGTAAACTAAAAAGCAAAGACTCAAATCATACAAGACGCTCCAAGCAAAACACATATCATGTGGTGAATAAAAATATAGCTCCAAGTAAAGTTACCGATAGAAGTAGACGAAAGAGGGGATGCCTTCCGGGGCATCCCCATGCTTTGGCTTTTAGGCCTTGTACAATGGGAGATGCTTAGAGTAGGTGCTTAGAGAAATAAACCAGGATTTTTGTAAGCACCGGTGCTTACTTGTACAGGATAGACGCTTAACTAAGCGTCTCTCCTGTAGAAATAGGCATCGGTGCTTCAGAAAAATCCGGTTTATTTTTCTAAGCATCTCTCTAAGCACCTCCCATTGTACAAGGCCTTAGGTGTCCTTATAATATCCTGGGGGTGCCATGGGCATCCCCAAGCTTAGGCTCTTGCCACTCCTTGTTCCATAATCCATCAAATCTTTAACCAAAACTTGAAAACTTCACAACACAAAACAAAGTAGAAAACCTCGTGAGCTCCGTTAGCGAAATAAAACAAAAGACCACTTCAAGGTACTGTAATGAACTCATTCTCTACTTATATTGATGTTAAACCTACTATCCAACTTCTCTATGGTTTATAAACTACTTTACTAGCCATAGATTCATCAAAATAAGCAAACAACACACGAAAAACAGAATCTGTCAAAAACAGAACAGTCTGTAGTAATCTGTAACTTGCGGAAGATCTGGGACCCCAAAAATTCTAAAATAAATTTCTGGACGTGAGGAATTTATCTATCAATCATCTTCAAAAAGAATTAACTAAATATCACTTTCCAAATAAAAATGGCAGCAGTTCTTGTGAGCGCTAAAGTTTCTGTTTTTTTACAGCAAGATATCAAGACTTCCCCCAAGTCTTCCCAACGGTTCTACTTGGCACAAACACTAATTAAACACAAAAAACACAACCAAAAAAGAGGCTAGGTAAATTATTTATTACTAAACAGGAGCAAAAAATAAAATTGGGTTGCCTCCCAACAAGTGCTATCGTTTAACACCCCTAGCTAGGCATAAAAAGCAAGGATAGATCTAGGTATTGCCATCTTTGGTTTTCAACTTTTTAGCGGAATCAAGCTCGAATCCAGGAGGTTCTTTACATTTCCCTTCATATTCTGAAATTTTTAGATGTAAAGAATCCAACCGCTTATTGCAAAGAGTAATCAACATATTCATGCGGTGAATATTTCCGCTAACGCTCTTAAGAGGTTCAAGAGATTTCTGTAAAATCTTAGTAACTTCAATTTTTTTTCATAAACATGTGTCTCTTCCTGGGTAGGATGAGGCCCCTTTTGTTGAGTTAGTGTTCCCACTATACCTTCTATAATTTCAAGCGCAATATGGGGATCAATTTCAATAAAATTGCCGTTGGCAACGCCACAGGAGTTGTCTATGAGACATATTTAATCCAACATAGATATTGTGAAGCAAAATTCTCAGGTTCACTTCAAAGGTACAATTACGATAAGACTCCATTATCCTCAACCAGACATCTTTTAAGTTTTCTCCTTGTCTTTGTTTGAAGTGAAAGACTTCAAACTCAGGGGACAACGGAGTGGGATAAGGGACTAGCCATAGCGACAAGCAAGCAATCCAACACACAAGCAAAGAAAAAGCAAGCGGGCAAAAAAGAGGCAAATAGAGAAAGAGAGGGGGATAGAGAGAGAGAGGGCGAATAACACGACAAGGGTGAAGTGGGGGAGAAGAAAACGAGAGGCAAATGTCAAATAATGTAATGCGGGAGATAAGGGTTGTGATGGGTACTTGGTATGTTGACTTTTGCATAGACTCCCCGGCAACGGCGCCAGAAATTCTTCTTGCTACCTCTTGAGCACTGCGTTGGATTTCCTTGAAGAGGAAAGGATGATGCAGTAAAGTAGCGTAAGTATTTCCCTCAATTTTTGAGAACCAAAGTATCAATTCAGTAGGAGGCTACGCGCGAGTCCCTCGTACCTGCACAAAACAAATAACTCCTCGCAACCAACGCGATAAGGGGTTGTCAATCCCTTCACGGTCACTTACGAGAGTGAGATCTGATAGATATGATAGGATAATATTTTTGGTATTTTTGTGATAAAGATGCAAAGTAAAATAAGAGCAAAGTAAGAAAGCAAAGGAAATTACTAAGTATTGGAAGATTAATATGATGAAGATAGACCCGGGGGCCATAGGTTTCACTAGTGGCTTCTCTCAAGAGCATAAGTATTTTACGGTGGGTGAACGAATTACTGTTGAGCAATTGACAGAATTGGGCATAGTTATGAGAATATCTAGGTATGATCATGTATATAGGCATCACTTTCGAGACAAGTAGACCGACTCCTTCCTGCATCTACTACTATTACTCCACTCATCGACTGCTATCCAGCATGTATCTAGAGTATTAAGTTCATGAAAAGAAAGTAACGCCTTAAGCAAGATGACATGATGTAGAGGGATAAATTCATGCAATATGATAAAAACCCCTTCTTGTTGTCCTTGATGGCAACAATACAATACGTGCCTTGCTGCCCCTACTGTCACTGGGAAAGGACACCGCAAGATTGAACCCAAAGCTAAGCACTTCTCCCATTGCAAGAAAGATCAATCTAGTAGGCCAAACCAAACTGATAATTCAAAGAGACTTGCAAAGATAACCAATCATACATAAAAGAATTCAGAGAAGATTCAAATATTGTTCATAGATAATCTTGATCATAAACCCACAATTCATCGGTCTCAACGAACACACCGCAAAAAGAAGATTACATCGAATAGATCTCCACAAGAGAGGGGGAGAACATTGTATTGAGATCCAAAAAGAGAGAAGAAGCCATCTAGCTAATAACTATGGACCCGAAGGTCTGAGGTAAACTACTCACACTTCATCGGAGAGGCTATGGTGTTGATGTAGAAGCCCTCCGTGATGGATGCCCCCTCCGGCGGAGCTTCGGAACAGGCCCCAAGATGGGATCTCGTGGATACAGAAAGTTACGGCGGTGGAATAAGGGTTTTGGCTCCGTATCTGATCATTTGGGGGTACGTAGGTATATATGGGAGGAAGGAGTACGTCAGTGGAGCAACAGGGGGCCCACGAGGGTGGAGGGCGCGCCCCCCTACCTCGTGGCCTCCTCCTTTATTTCTTGACGTAGGGTCCAAGTCTCCTGGATCATGTTCGGTGAGAAAATCACGTTCCCGAAGGTTTCATTCCATTTGGACTCCGTTTGATATTCCTTTTCTGCGAAACTCTGAAATAGGCAAAAAACGGCAATTCTGGGCTGGACCTCCAGTTAATAGGTTAGTCCCAAAAATAATATAAAAGTGGATAATAAAGCCAAATAATGTCCAAAACAGTAGATAATATAGCATGGAGCAATCAAAAATTGTCGATACGTTGGAGACTTATCAGCGGTTGAAGAGGTTGCGAAGACACTGATCCTTTGATCTCTCTGGGTTGAGACGCCTTCGTTGAACTTGGAGAGCCAGTCCCAGACTAGCTTCGATGTTTCTAGAGCACTCACACGGCCATACTGTCCTTTGGTCAGATGACCACAGATGATGTTCTTGGAAGTAGAATCTAGTTGAACGAACTTCTTGACATCAGCAGGGTGACACCTTCACCAGTCTTGGGAACGCCATTCTTGACGACATACCAGAGGTCGACATCAATGGCTTCAAGATGCATGCGCATCTTATTCTTCCAGTAGGGATATTCAGTTCCATCGAAGACGGGGCAAGCAGCGGAGACTTTGATTATCCCTGCAGTCGACATAGCTAAAACTCCAGGTGGTTAAACCGAATCACACAGAACAAGGGAGTATCTTGCTCTGATACCAATTGAAAGTTCTAGTTATCGACTAGAGGGGGATGAATAGGCGATTTTTATGTAAGTCTTAAAAACATGGATGTTTCGAAGACAAATGATAGAAATGACCCTATAAACATGCAGCGGAAGGTAGACTACACTGGTCAAGCCATAGTCAAGTATTCAATGAAGAGAAAGCACGAAGACTAATAGCAGCTAGGCAGTACGGATCAGGATGGAAGATAGTATGAAGCCAATCAGAACAAACAGTCACATAGTGAAGACAAACAGATAATGCAAACAGGCAATGACTTCACAAGGACCAATTGTCAATAAAGAGATGGGAAGGATAGAACCAATTGCTTAGTATAGAAGACAATGATTTGTTGGACCAGTTCCAGTTGCTGTGACAACTGTACGTCTGGTTAGGGAGGCCAAGATTTAACTCAGAAGACCGCGTCTTCACCTTATTCCCCTTGAGCTAAGGACACCCAGTCCTCGCCCAATCACTCAGGTAAGTCTTCAAGGTAGACTTCCAAACCTTCACAGACTTCGTTCACCGGCGATCCACAATGACTCTTGGATGCTCAGAACGCGATGCCTAACCGGCTAGAGGATTCACAGTCCTCAAGTGTAACAAGTCTTCAGATCACACAGATAGGAAGACTTCAGTGATGCCTAACACTCTTTGGCCCTGGGTGTTCAGGGCTTTGTCCTCGCAAGAATTTCTCTCTCAAAGGCTTCGAGGTGGGTTGCTCTCAAACGACAAAAGCCGTGCACTAACTCTGAGCAGCCACCAATTTATGGTGTAGGGGGTGGGCTATTTATAGCCACTAGGCAACCCGACCTGATTTGTCCGAAATGACCCTGGGTCACTAAGGAACTGACACGTGTTCCAACGGTCATATTTCAAACACACGCGGCAACTTTACTTGGGATACAAGTAAAGTTGACTCATCCAGCTCTAGATAAGATTTGCTCTCATTGTCTTCGCTCAAAAACATAGGATTTTGGTTAAGCATCACTTTAGTCACTCTGACTTTGTTCACTTGGACCCCACTTAACAGTACGGTGGTTCCTATGACTCAACAAAGAAGAAAAAGAAACAACGAAACAACTAAGTCTTCGCGCTCCATAGTCTTCACGCGATGTCTTCTCTTGTCATAGTCTACAATGTGATTATCTTCACATGCCACCTTTGTCTTCAATGTCTTCATACATTTTTAGGGGTCATCTCCGGCAGGTAAAGCGAATCAATGAGGGACTACTACCTGTGTTATCCTGCAATTCTTACAAACACATTAGTCCCTCAACCAGGTTTGTCGTCAATACTCCAAAACCAACTAGGGGTGGCACTAGATGCACTTACAGTCATGCTGGCGGGGAAGACAATGTTCGGTTGTTCTCGCCTTGGAGCTTCGGGGATGGCTTTAGCAGACTTCTTCCTTTTCTTGGCTTTCTCTTCTCAGCTTCATTGTGCGCTTGCACACATTTCTGCGTGTAGTACTTCATGCACTCGCGTGAGCCTTTGGCTTCTTCACGCTTCTTGTTGAACTCTGCCTTGAGATCTTGCATCATCTTCTTGAAAATTTGCACATCAGCCACACTGTGCTTGGCCATATGCTTCTTAAAATGTGCCTTCTCATAATCATTCTTGTTCTTGAGCTCAACAATTTTCTGAGCCAAGGCAAGTTCATTGGCAATGGCTCCGTGAAATGTGACACTGATGTCCACAGGCAGCTGTAGATCATCAATTTTGATGCTCTAGTCCTCAAACCATTCATTAATGAAGCTGTTCAGAATATCAACATCGAAGAGAGGCAGATCATGGAAGATCTCAGCCTGTTGCTTGCTCTTGATCAACATCTCCAGAGTTTCATCTCCTAGATCTTCATCACTTGACAGATCAATGGTGTTTTCCTCATTGCGCAGAATAGCAGCAGGAGTCGGATCACGCCTTGAAATCTTCTTGGGCTTCTTGGTCTTCTTCGAGACACAAGACAAGTCTTCAGACTGCACACTGGGTTCAGGAGGTGCAGTCTTCAATGGCTTCAAAGTCGAAGCTTTTGGTGCGGCAGAGGGCTTTGAAGCTTTTGACTTCTTCTTCTGCTTCGGTGGTGCATGTGCATCTTCAGAGTCTGCATCATCAGCAGATTGTTCCATCGTGGCCCTCTGAGCAGAAATGTGGGAGAGGAGCCATCGAAGCTGTTGAAGGGGCCGATGACATTAGGATTGGCGTCATGTGTGCCATCCGGCCTTGGAACAGACGGACCAGGGTTGAAGTGGAGTCCGAGCTCCTTCCTGTTCTTGGTAGCTGACTCCTTTGTGAACTAAAAGTTGCGCTTGAAGAGATTGTCATCATGACACCATAGAGGAGACGATGGGTCGGCATTTTCTGGCTGAGGTCCTCGAACTATGCAAGGATAGAAGCCTTGGGCAATAGCTTCAGGCTTCGAGATGGGTTGCAGATTCTTGTGAAGAATATCGCCCCACGGGCGCTTGATAGCATTCTTTTCAGCATATTCAGGAGTGGCGAAGTTATACTTGAACCACTTTTCAGCCCAATATCTTCAGATCCACTGTATTCTGGTCTTGCGCTGATTGTAACTCTCCTCGGGATCTAACTTGTGCAGTTCAAACAGATCAGGAGGAAGACCCAGAGCAGTGTTTCCACTTTGTTGCCTGCCACCCTTCCTTGCAGATTTTTCTGTAGCCATGATAGACAGAGAGGCTTCAAGACAGTGAAAGGCTTCCGTCTATTTGTTAAACAAGAACTGGCTTCAGGAGAGTCAATATGATGCTGTAAGAATTCTGCAAATGAATGCAGACTATGAGAACCAAGGGATTCTCTCACAGACATGTATCTGTGACAGCATTAGAGATGCGAGGGAAGGGGAAGAGGTCATATGCATTCTGAGAAGATTTTGAATATAAATCAGTTTGAAGACATTGACCTCATTATGCGAAGACATTAACTTCTTTGAAGTGAGTTGGTTCCAGATTTGTACAAATCCATGAATAAGTACAAGTGAGGAATCTAACTAGTTATTAAGCATAGTTGAACATACTTTGCAGGATAGGAGATTCAGAAAGAGAAAGATCCAGATTTGGAAGTGTAGAAACCACTTTTGGTTGAAGTGGATGGATTTGACAGATCGAAAAAGCTGTAAAAAGTGAGATTTATTTACCATAGAAGAACTGTTAGACGAGGCAGAATGAATGCCGAGCAGTCCAATCTCCCACGCCCTAACATGGCGGAGGAGGACACCTACGGCGGCGGCGGAGAAGACGAGGTCCGCGGCCGGCGCGACGACGGCGTCGAAGAGGTTGCGGCAGCTAAGCGCTTCGTCTCCGGCGTCGACGCAAGCTAGCGGTGGTGCTAGGGTTTGAGCGAGATGGCGAGGTGGAAGAGGAGATAATGACCGCACGGGTGTGTATTTGTAAGGTGAGGGCCTGCACAACACAATTACGTAGGTGCCCCTGGCGGTTCACATCTGATGGACACGTGGCATGCATGCAACTCATTGAGAGTTGTTCCATGTTCCCACGCATGCCTGGTTTGTCGGATGGTCCTTCCATCTTCTCTGGTATCCAGTCAAAAGAGATATGGCATTAAAAACAGATTTAAATGTGTGCCTCTATATCTTCAGCTGACAAGGATGCAGTGAAGACATTCAACACGTGTCAACAGAATGCATGCGACTAGATAGATAGAATTTGAGGAAGAAGCAGAGAAGGGGTTAGGGTCAGATCACATTCACTTAGTTCAGAAAATGGCAAGTTTGAAGACATAGCTATAAAAGAATGCTGTAGAGGACAGAACACACACACAAACACACACACACACACACACACACACACACATATATATCAGAAAAGACCACATCAACATTGCGAAGATAAACCGTGAGGACAAATCAATGTTGAAGACAAACCAAATATGAAGTTAATGCAATCATGACGCCAAATGAAAATCTTCGAGAAAGTTTGGTGGTGGCGTACCCACCGTATAGGAAGTATTAGACCCAGACACAACGCACAATTATCGTGGCACTCCGAAGTCAAATTCCACGTTAATGTATTCACACTTAGAGGGTGAGTCTTCGTTAATTGTAGATATATGTTACTTCGTGTGTTGCACATCTAAGTCATCAACATGCATAAGCGTTAGGATATGTGTCCAATCACATGACAATTGAGAATTCTAAGATATTTAGCTCACACCGCAGCTTGCAAAACCTTTTCTCATCCAAGGGCTTTGTGAAGATATATGTGAATTGCTCTTCAGCGTTGACGTGAATGATATCAATATCTTCCTTCATAATATGGTCTCTGAGAAAATGATGACGGATCTGAATGTGCTTTGTCTTCGAGTGCTAAACCGGGTTGTTGGCAATCTTGATGGCGCTTTCATTGTCGCAGTAGAGTGGCACATGCCTCAGGTGGATGCCATAGTCCTTGAGAGTTTGCTTCATCCAAAGAAGTTGAGCGCAGCAAAATCCATCAGCAATGTATTCAAATTTAGCAGTGGAGAGTGATATACAGTTCGGCTTCTTTGAAGACCAACAAACAAGAGATCGTCCAAGAAAGTGACATGTGCCTTATGTGGACTTGCGATCAACCTTGTCACCAGCATAATTAGCATATGAGAATCCAAATAGATCAAACTCTGAGCCCTTTGGATACCATAATCCTAGTGTTGGGGTGTGAACCAAATATCGAAGAATTCGCTTCACAGCTAAGTGATGTGATTCCTTTGGTGCCGCTTGAAATCGGTCTCATGATATGTCTCCAACGTATCTACTTTTCCAAACACTTTTGCCCTTGTTTTGGACTCTAACTTGCATGATTTGAATGGAACTAACCCGGACTGACGCTATTTTCAACAGAATTACCATGGTGTTATTTATGTGCAGGAGCAAACGTTCTCAGAATGACCTGAAACTTCACGGAGCCACTTTTCAAAAAATAAGAAAAATACCTGCCAAGGATGAAGGCCAGGGGGCCCACCACCTTGCCATGAGGGTGGGGGCGTGCCCCCCTACCTCATGGGCCCCCTGTTGCGTCTCCGACTCCAACTCCACCTCCATATATTGAGTTTCAATGAGAAAAAAACCAAGGAGAAGAAATCCTCGCGTTTTATGATACAGAGCCGCCGCCAAGCCCTAAAACCACTTGGGAAGGCTGATCTGGAGTCCGTTCGGGGCTCCGAAGAGGGGAATCTGTCGCCATCGTCATCATCAACCATCCTCCACCAATTTCATGATGCTCACCGCCGTGCGTGAGTAATTCCATCATAGGCTTGCTGGACAGTGATGGGTTGGATGGGATCTATCATGTAATCGAGTTAGTTTTGTTAGGGTTTGATCCCTAGTATCCACTATGTTCTGAGATTGATGTTGCTATGACTTTGCTATGCTTAATGCTTGTCACTAGGGCCCGAGTGCCATGATTTCAGATCTGAACCTATTATGTTTTCATCAATATATGAGTGTTCTTGATCCTATCTTGCAAGTCTATAGTCACCTATTATGTGTTATGATCCGTTAACCCCGAAGTGACAATAATCGGGATACTTACCGGTGATGACCGTAGTTTGAGGAGTTCATGTATTCACTATGTGTTAATGCTTTGTTCCGGTTCTCTATTAAAAGGAGGCCTCAATATCCCTTAGTTTCCGTAAGGACCCCGCTGCCACGGGAGGGTAGGACAAAAGATGTCATGCAAGTTCTTTTCCATAAGCACGTATGACTATGTTCGGAATACATGCCTACATTATATCAATGAATTGGAGCTAGTTCTGTGTCACCCTAGGTTATGAATGTTACATGATGAACCGCATCCGGCATAATTCTCCATCACCGATCCATTGCCTACGAGCTTTCCATATATTTTTCTTCGCTTATTTACTTTTCCGTTGCTATTGCTATCATCACTACAAAATACCAAAAACATTACTTTTACTACTGTTACCTTTTGCTACCATTATCACTACTATCATATTACTTTGCTACTAAACACTTTGCTGCAGATATTAAGTTTCCAGGTGTGGTTGAATTGACAACTCAACTGCTAATACTTGAGAGTATTCTTTGGCTCCCCTTGTGTCGAATCAATAAATTTGGGTTGAATACTTTACCCTCGAAAACTATTGTGATCCCCTATACTTGTGGCTTATCAAGACTATTTCCTGGCACCGTTGCCGGGGAGCATAGCTCTATTCTTTGAGTCACTTTGTGATATATATCCACTTATCATTATGAAGAACTTGAGAGATCCAAAAACCAAGATCTATCCCTCAACTACAAGGGGAGGTAAGGAACTGCCATCTAGCTCTGCACTTGATTCACCTTCTGTTTTGAGTAAGCTTGCGACACCTACACCTGCTTCCGCTATTCGTTCTGATATGTCGCATGCTATTGATGATGCCACTTCTGCTATGCATGATACTTATGATGAAACTACCTCTATGCCTGATACTACTATGCCACTTAGTGATTTTCTTGATGAACAACTTGCTAGGGCTAGAGAGATTGAAAATATTGAATTTGATGATACTGATGAAAGTGATGATGAAGAATCACTTGTTATTCCTAAGGGTTATGTTTTTGATCAAGAAGCTTCTTTCGCTATTTTAGCTTGCAAAAATAGAAATGAACTCAAAAGGTTATTAGCTAAATGGAGTAAGCAATCTCTAAATGCTAGAATGAAACCTGACCCTGCTTTTGCTACTTCACCTATCTTTGTTACTGATAAGGATTATGAATTCTCTGTTGATCTGATATAATTACTTTGGTTGAATCTGATCCTTTTCATGGTTATGAATCTGAAACTGTTGTGGCACATCTTACTAAATTGAATGATATAGCCACCCTGTTCACTAAAGATGAGAGAACTCGTTACTTTTATATCCTTAAAATATTTCCGTTCTCATTAAAGGGTGATGCTAAGATATGGTTTAATTCTCTTGATCCTGGTTGTGTGTGTAGTCCCCAGGATATGATTTATTACTTCTCTGCTAAATATTTCCCTACTCATAAGAAACAAGCTACTTTAAGGGATATATATAAATTTGTGCAAATTGAAGAAGAGAGTCTCCCACAAGCTTGGGTGAGGCTTCTCCAATTACTTAATGCTTTGCCTGATCATCCTCTTAAGAAAAATGAAATACTTGATATCTTTTATAATGGACTAACTGATGCCTCCAAAGATTACCTGGATAGTTGTGCTCGTTCTGTTTTCAGGGAAAGAACACCGGATGAAGCTAAAATTTTATTGAACAATATGTTGATAAATGAAAATAATTGGACACCTCCGGAGCCAATTCCTGAGCCTATTCCTAAACCAACTCCGAAGAAGAGGGGTATTCTATTTCTCAGTCCTAGAGATATGCAAGAGGCAAAGAAATCTATGAAAGAAAAGGGCATTAAAGCTGAATGTTAAGAATTTACCTCCTATTGAAGAAATGCATGGTCTTAATTTACCGCCTGTTGAAGAAACATATAATCTTAATCCTTTACCTATTGAAGAAACTCATGGTCTTGATAACCCAACACAGGTAGTAAAGGTAAATTCTCTCTATAGATATGATAAAGCTGAAATCCCATTTACTAAGTTTGCTAGCCCATGCTTAGATGAGTTTGATAAATTTATGGCTAATCAAGAAGACTTTAGTTCTTATTTTGGTAGACAATTGAAATACAATTCAAATATGCTTGAACACTTGGGTGATTATATGGCTAATGTTAAAAGTGAACTTAAACTTATTAGTAAACATGCTTCTATGGTTACCACTCAAGTAGAACAAGTACTTAAAGCTCAAAATGATTTGCTCAATGAATTGAATAGTAAGAATAATGATTATGCTGTTAGAGTGGCTACTAGAACTGGTAGAATGACTCAGGAACCTTTGTATCCCGAAGGCCACCCTAAGAGAATTGAACAAGATTCTCATAGAAATAATATAGATGTACCTAGTTCTTCTAAAAAGAAGAAAAAGAAAAATGATAAGAGTTTGCATGCTTCTAGTGATCCTATTGTTGAAACACCTGAGAATCCAAATGATATTTCTATTTCTGATGCTGAAACTCAATCTGGTAATGAACCTGAAACAAGTAATAATGTTCATGATGATGCTCAACCTAGTAATAATGATATAGAAATTGAACCTGCTGCTGATCTTGATAACCCACAATCAAAGAATCAACGTTATGATAAGAAATACTTTGTTGCTAGGAAACATGGTAGAGAAAGAGAGCCTTGGGTTCAGAAACCCATGCCTTTTCCTCCTAAACCATCCAAGAAAAAGGATGATGAGGATTTTGAGCGATTTGCTGAAATGATTAGACCTATCTATTTGCGTATGCGATTAACTGATATGCTCAAAACCAATCCTTATGCTAAGTACATGAAAGATATCATTTCAAATAAAATAAAGATACCGGAAGCTGAAATTTCCACCATGCTTGCTAATTATACTTTTATGGGTGGAATAACAAAGAAACTTGGATATCCCAGTGTACCCACTATACCATGCTCTATTGAAAGAAACTATGTTAAAACTGCTTTATGTGATCTTGGAGCCGGTGTTAGTGTTATGCCTCTCTCTTTATATCGTAGACTTGATTTGAATAAGTGGACACCTACTGAAATATCTTTGCAAATGGCTGATCAATCAACTGATATACTTGTCGGTATTTGTGAGGATGTGCCTGTTGTAGTTGCAAACGTTACTATTTTAACGGACTTTGTTATTCTTGATATTCCCGAGGACGATAGTATGTCCATTATTCTTGGAAGACCCTTTTTAAATACTGCAGGGGTTGTTATTGATTGCACTAAAGGCAATGTCACTTTTCATGTTAATGGTAATGAGCACACGGAACACTTTCCGAGGAAACAACCTCAAATTCATAGTATCAACTCTATTGGAAAAATTCCATCGATTATATTTGGAGGTTTTGAATTTCCTCTTCCTACTGTCAAGAAGAAATATGATATTCTTATTATTGGGGATGTGCATATCCCCATTGAGGTAACATAGTGTTATTCGAAATTTCTCCGGTTCCATGTTATTCGGAATGAGTTCGTTAACAAGACTTGATCAACCTTGTTAGTGGATCCCTTTTGATGATCATGAGATGGATGAAACTAGAAGGCGCAACCTTCTGTACCCCACTTTTACTTTCTGTTATTTATAGTAAATAAAATAAAAATAAATATTTTTCTGTCTGTTATCTGATTATCCGTGCAATATAAAAATACCTCGAAAATAAAAGTTCTCCAAATGCCCTGAAATTTAAATATGATTTTTTTTCTAGAATATTTGAGGATTTATGGAACTGAGAACACAGCAGGGGGGTCAACCACCTGCCCACGAGGGTGGAGGGCGCGCCCACCCCCTAGGGTGCGCCCCCTGCCTCGTGGGCCCACGGTGGCCCTCCTCCACTTATTATTTCACCCATACACTCCTTCTTCCTCCCCGAAACACGAATATCCAGCTCAAGCACGAGTTCTAGCTCACTTTGCTGCCATTTTCGATCTTCTTGCTCAAAGCACCTCTCACAAAACTGCTTGGGGAGATTGTTCCTTGGTATGTGACTCCTCCATTGGTCCAATTAGTTTTTGTTCTAGTGCTTTATTCATTGCAAATTTGTTCTTAGGTGACCCTGTTCTTGAGCTTGCATGTCAAATTTATATGGTCAAAAGTAGTTTTGATGCATGATATAGGCCCTAGGCACTTGTAGGAGTAGTTGCTATCAATATTATTGAGTTTGGTTTACTTTTATTTTGAAGTTACTAAAAAATTTCATAATTTTTCAGAGGAAGAAAAACGCTTAGGAAAATGTTCCAAGGTGGTTCCTCAAGGAAGCAAGGACCCATGCTTGCAATGCGTGATGCTGATGACGAGCCACCCAGAAACGCTCCAGTGCGTCCTTGTGAATGGCCTTCTAAGAACTTTATGGATCGAGCGGGAATTAAAGAAGAATTTAACGCATATTTGCGTAACGCTGATCTCGTGAGCTTCGAGGAAGAGAAATGCATCCAGTATCACAACCTCACCAGTACCTTTGTGAGGAGGTTTGAATTTTCAACTTCACGTAATTCTCCAACTGTCCTGTTTGATCTTTATGATAAATCTTACACTATGGACTTAGAGGATTTTACCACTTCATGCAAACTTCCACAATGGGGTAGTATAAGGGATCCTCACAAATCTTAATTTAGAGATTTTCTTGCTAGCATAACTGTGGGAGAATCTAGAGATATTACACAAGCTACCATAGGGAGCATCCACTTTCCTGCTATACATTATTTTGCTCTCTTCATAGGTAGATGCATCAATGGTAAAGATGAGGCATGTCACATGTGTGTCCCCGATCTCAGTGTTCTTAGGAATGCTGTGTTTGGAGACCAATCTTATAATTTGGGAGCCATTGTTGCACGAAGGTTGCACCTTGATAGATATAATGGAGATTTCTTTGGAGGAATTTATGCAACCCGCATAGCTAATTTTCATGGTATAGACATACGCGAAGATGATATTGAATTACCACCTGCTTACCTAGATTTTAATGCTATGGTTCACCACTAGTTTGTTGAGAGGAACAAATCACCTCTCCAGTATCGAGTAATCTTTGACAGACGCCGTGCTATCCGTATTACTCTCCCTGCTCCTGCCTTCTTTTATTATCAGGCAAGAGGAAGATATACTATTACCAGAGAGGAGGCAGATGCGTACGAGAGGAGAGAGGAGGCCGCTCGTCGCCACGCCGCAGCTCAGCAGGCGATAGCCGCTGCATCGCAGTACGACCCCAGCTACTATTATGGATATCCGTCAGGCCAGCCATGGCCATAGACCAACTTAGGCCAAAAGCCTAAGCTTGGGGGAGTACGTATTTCCCACCGACATTACATTTATGTTCACACACTCATTGCTAGATGTCGGTGCTCATACTTTTTCATTGTATCATCCATGCTAGTTTATTTTCCTTTTTTATGCTTTATTCTTGTGTGTTTAATAAACCTTAAGAAAAACAAAAAAATAGTTGTAGCTTTTAATTAATTTACTTTCCATGCTTGTAGTAGTAATTAAAAAGAAAACCCAAAAATATTTCATGTTCTTCTTTTGCTTGTTGGGAGCTTTCCCGTGTAAATAGTTTTATTTCTTTTCTTTAGGGGTTGATAGGAGAAGACCATGATTAAATTGTTGAAAGGACTCTTATATGCATTATTGTTTATCTGACAAAAGAGCCCTTATTGCCTTGTCTTCTCCTGTTTATTGAATGCTTGCAGATTCCAGCTTAGTCCAATGAACGTGCACTATTATTATTATTCACACTATTCGGTTGTGCAACTGAAAGGCAATTATGATGATATATGATGGACTGGCTGAGATGAGAAAAGCTAGCATGAACTCAACCTCTTTTGTTTTTGTAAATATGACCAGTTCAGCGTTCCTGATTCGGCCTATTATGAATAAACATGTTTGCAATGACAACTAGAGATCATAGTTTCTTGTGCCATGCTTGATTAGCTATGAGTTATAGTGGTTTACCTTGTGTGCCAACATGCTATTAGAATGGTTATGATGTGGTATGATAGGGTGGTATCCTCCTCTGAATGATTTAAGTGACTTGACTTGGCACATGTTCACGCATGTAGTTGAAACAAAATCAACATAGCCTTCACGATATTTATGTTCATGGTGGATTATATCATACTCATGCTTGCATTCGGTGTTGATTAATTTTAATGCATGTTCATGACTGTTGTCGCTCTCTAGCTGGTCGCTTCCCAGTCTTTTGCTAGCCTTCACTTGTACTAAGCGGGAATACTGCTTGTGCATCCAAACTCCTTAAACCCCAAAGTTATTCCACATGAGTCCACTATACCTACCTATATACGGTATCTACCTGCCGTTCCAAGTAAATTTGTATGTGCCAAACTCTAAACCTTCAAATAAATATCCTGTTTTGTATGCTCGAATAGTTCATGTATCAATTAGGGTTGTCTGTATCTTCCATGTTAGGCGGGTTATTCTCAAGAGGAGTGGACTCCACTCCTCACGATATAAATGGCTGGTCACCGGGATGCCCAGTCCCATGCTTTATGCAAACTAAATCAAAATAATTGCAAACAAAACTCCCCCTGGGACTCTTGTTAGTTGGAGGCACTCATTGTTTCAAGCAAGCCATGGATTGATGCTTGTTGGTGGAAGGGGGAGTATAAACTTTACCATTCTGTTTGGGAACCGCCTATAATGTGTGTAGCATGGAAGATATCACCATCTCTTGGTTGTTATGTTGACAATGAAAGTATACTGCTCAAAATATTATTCACCTCTGTTTCAAAACCGAGCTCTGGCACCTCTACAAATCCCTGCTTCCCTCTGCGAAGTCCTTGACCACTATGGGCTACAGGCGTTGCACCTCCATCCCAACTCTGTCCTCCTCCTGTCCATCTTTGCCTACTACTGTGAGGCGTACCTGGGCGTGATGCCGTCCATGGCGCTCCTACGCCATTTCTTCTTCCTCCGTGTCAGTGGTGAGCACGCCTCCGGATGCACTAATTTCGTTTCCTGCCGCAAGGCCACCTCAATCTCGAGCACCGGGAAGAGAGCCGACAACATTCGATCCAAGTGGGTCATGATGGACGCCAGGCACGCCCATCCGTGCCTAGTGTTGCAGACGGAGGCGCCCCGGCAGGGCAAGGGGTGGCCCAAGGCAGAGCTTGTCGACGAGCGGGCATCCTCAGTGTTGGGGCAGATGATGACCGACCTGAAGACAGGCAACGCGAGGGCGGCCAAGATAACATGGGCGATGCTTCTGAGGGAGTTCTTGATGCTGCGGGTTGCCCCACTCCAGGCTCGCGCGCCCCCCCTCTAGGAGCTCGAAGAAGAGGAAAACAAGACCCGCCTGAGGCCAGGGGACCTGCCTGGCGATGAACTAGATGCCGTCCTGCGCCTCATAGTCGGGGACAACCAGGAGTACCCATCTAGCGCCTTCGTTCCCCTTTTCCAACGCAGGGACCGGGAGGAATTTGTCGCCTCCAGGCCGACTTTTGATGCACGTGGACTGGTGCTGCCGGTGCTTCCGGAAGCTCCTATGGCGCAGCAACCATTGGAGGTGTCTTCTGGCGAGTCCCACAGAGAGGGGGAGAGGAGGTGGACTCGGAGAAGACCCTGGAAGAGGTGTGTGAGACTTCCCCTCTGAGCAAGGACGAGATTCTCCGCGCCCTTCCTGATGATGCCGAAGCCGATGCCTACCAAAGGGAGAGGGAGCAACCCCTCATCCCGAGAAGGGTAGGTCGTCGCTGGTGGTCCGTGGTGCCGCCTCCACCCCAACACCTCCTGAGGCTGGATCCGGTTCTGCCACCGCACCGCTTGTCGCCGCGAGAGCCCGAATGCCTGCCCCTCAGGTCTCGATGCTGTCAGGCCTCAAGCTTCACAAGCGAAAGGTGGAGTACTTCGCGGTGGACCGGTAGGTGTTTCGAGCTTCGCTTTATCCCTGTCGGTACTTGTTATTTCCTGACGCTCGTCCTTGGTTGATCAGGCCGGCATCTTCGGCGAAGAAGAGGAAGGAGGATACGGCGGCCGTGCCTCCCTCCACAGAGAAAGGAGGCAGCATCGCCCGCATCTCCCCAGCCCGGTCGTCCTCGCCGGGCCAAGAGGAACATCGTCGCGTGGAATCAGCCCCCATGGCCCCGCTGGCTCTGGAGGCGCCATACTTGGCGCGGCTGACGAGGTCCCAGCTGCTTCGGAACCCGCGGTCTCCCAAGCCCTGGTGATGGTGCCGCTTCCTCCCACCGCAGCACCTCCACCCCCTGGTTCTTCTGCTCCTGCTGCTGTCTTGGAGCGTGCCCTTTCGGAGATGACCCTGCTGCAGGCGGATCTCCGGAATGCGGACCCGCGCCTGGTGGCCGGGCGTGTGGAGTTGGCCTCTGGCTGGCTTCACTCCAACCTGGCGATTCGCATGACGCTGGGCCAGGCTGCTGCGGCTTCTGAGGAGGAGAAGCAAGGAGCCGCCAGCGCTGCAGCCGATCGTGAGGCGGCGCTGAAAGACGCCAAGGCTTCCCGTGATCGCTGCCAAGTGTTGGTGGGCGAGTTGCAGAGCCTATGCGACAAGTACGCCGAAGAGGTACGCTACCACCAAGCGAAGGAGGAGGGGATGATGGCCCAGGAGGAAGCCGTCTAGAATCGTGATGTTGAGCTGGCGGAGCTGGGGAAGAAGCAGGCCGCCGAGCGCACCCGGTTGGAAGAGTTGGAGCGGAAGATGGGGACGAGGGAGGCCGATCTTGATGCCAAGGTGCGAGTCCTGGCTGAAGACCGCCTGTCCTTCGCCGATCTCGAGAAGAGGTCTCGCAAGGCGCTGAAGACACTCTACGAGCACGGCCTGGAGAGGCCACTGGACACCGACGAGCACGGCCCTGCCAAGCTGCTTCCTCTCGTGGTGAAGGCGCTTGAGGAGGTCGTTGATGGCCTTTGTCCCATGGCGGAGGCAGAAGCTCGCGTCCTGTCTTCAACCGCACTGACTCGCGTCTTTAGCCATCTGCACCTCCGCGACCCCAGCGCTCGCCATGACGAGCTGCTGGAGCCTGTGGCTGAAGATCACTGCGAAGCCGCCGCCGCGGCTGTACAAGGTCAAGTGGAGGCCTTGTTGGCGAGGTTCCGTGGCTTTGTCTCTGATCCTCTGGCTCGCGATGCCGCGGGTCCCGTGACTGGTGGTGAAGGTGAGAACATCGTTGTCCACGAGGTAGCTCCTTCCGCGGGCGATGGCGATATCCAAGGGTGACCTGTGGCTACTCTTCCCATTTCATTCCTGCGACATGTATCAGGCCTCGTGGAGGCGTTTAGACTTTTCATTTGGTATTGTGAGAACAATATGCTTGTAGTATTTGCTTCGAGATTTGGTGATTTCCCTCCTATTTGCTTTGCGTTCTACGTCGGCAGAGCCCGGCCCCGCGCATACCTCAACCGCCATTGGGCCGACCGGAGACCAGGACGGACCAAGGAGTGAGGGGCTATGTGACCAGTTAGGCTCTTGAGTCGTGATGCTCAAGAGTCCCCCTTGACGCGCAAATAGCAAATAGGGAGACTTCGTGAGGATAGATTAATGTTCTACGTCAACAGAGCCCAGCCACGCACATACCTCAACCGCCATTGGGCCGACCGGAGACCAGGACGGACCAAGGAGTGAGGGGCTACGTGACCAGTTAGGCTCCTGAGACGCGATGCTCAGGAGTCCCCCTTGATGTGCAAACAATTTCCATACCTGCCCTCGTTGAGGCCTCAGGAGGGGCGCGCGATGCCCAGGTCCAGGGGACCTGGTTGGGTGGTGTGCGCTTGGGCGTGACCCGATCGCATCCCCCGTGCCCAGCCCCCTCATGCGGCTCTCCGGAGGGGAGGCGTTGTGGCGAGGCTAGGTGGTGAGCTCTGGGCTCCCTGAGGTTGGTACGACCGTGGGGCCGCCCTCAGTTGTTTATCACCAGCGCGGAGCATAGTGCTTCCGCTTGTGCACGGGCATAGTCGCTCCTCGGTAGTGTCATCAGCCCGCGCGGAGCATGGTGCTTCCACTTGGGTGTGGGATGGGGGCCCCCTTCGGAAGGAGCCCCCGGAGCGTGTACAACCCCGCCCTGACACGTGGCTTGTACGACAGGGCTGCGAGGTGTATCTGGGCACTCGTGAGCCAGCACGGGACTCATGAGGCCATACCTCAAGGCGGGTTGCGCCTGGTCTTGAGTCTTGGTGACTGTATGTCCCTGCAAGGCGGTTAGATGCAAGCACTCTACGTCCTCAGATCCCGGCCCTCGAGCGAGCTTAGCCGCCGCTGGTATGCCAGGTCGTGATGTCGTGGTCAAGGCCAGGGGGTGAGGGCTGGAGAGACAGTAAGAGCTCCTGAGTCGCGATGCTCAGGATCCCCCCTTTTAACGTGCAAGCGAATTGCATAGGATGAATAGACCCATGGTGGGCAGCAATCAAGCAGGTGACAGCAGTTGGTAGGTTGAGCATGGAGAGCAGGTCAACTTGGATAAATGCAGGAAGATACATGCCACCTGGTCCGGCCCGAGCGGCTTGGGGATGATGCAGCCCGAGGGGCGCCCCCCACAACGTAAGCTGAAGACATAAGCAAAAGGGATACATGCCGTAGGGACGGACCCACGCAGCCTGGGAATAATGCAGCCCGAGGGGCGCTCCCAGCTAAACGAGCTTGGAAGATGTCACCTGGTTCTGTAGACGAAGTAGAGTTGGTGCAGCTGAAGGCGTGCGTCGAAGAAATGACTCCTCATGAGCCACCAGAACCCTGAGCCTCGGCAGGCTCTGGGGGCTCGGGAGGTTCCCTGAAGACCGTCTCCATCTCCTCCAGAATAGCATGGTACCTGGCTTCCTGAGCCGCCGGGATACGTCGCATGTTGCGCTGATAGGCCGACGCCACGCTCGGCAAGCCAAAGGGCATACGAACGTACCTGTGCGGCGGGTCCTCGCAGCGGCCCACACGGGAAGGCCAGAAACACTCCTGAGATGCGGCCCTGTTGAGCCCTGGGACGTCGATGTAGACACGCAGCCCAGCACACTCGCCAGAATGCGGAGCTACGCCCCGTGGGTGGCTGTCGCCGCACATGGCTCTTGCTTCTTGCAGTTCCTGGGTGGTCTTGGTGATGAACTCCTAAGTGGTGGGCACTCCTTGCCCTGTGCTCTCCCGAGGGTCACGTGCCGCGAAGCACGCCTCCAAGTGGTGCCCAAGCGCCTCCCTCATGAGGTTGGCAAGGTCTGAGGCCCTCCAGAAGAGAGCCCTCGAACCCTGCCTAAGGAGGGCGCCGGGCACGCCTTCCTATGCGACGGAGGGAGGTGCCCCTGGAGCGGGCGCTGGCCCTGACGTGGATTCTGCCACGACGCCGTCCTCCTAAGGTCCTGCATGGCGCGGCTGCTTCTTCTTGGGGATGGCCTCCAGAGGGCCTTCATTTCTGCTGTCGGGGTCGTCGATTGCTGCGGCTTGAATGGCGCGCTCGAGGGAGCACACCGCATCCCTCTCTTCACATGGGACCGTGATGATTCCTCCGCTTCCTGGCATCTTGAGAATGTTGTAGCCGTGATGAGTGACTACCATGAACTTGGCCGGGGCTGGATACCTGAGGATGGCATTGTGCGGCAGGAGGATGTGCGCGACGTCGAAGTCGATGAGCTCAGTGCGGTAGTTCTTGCACTCCCCGAAGGTGACAGGCAGGCGGACCTGCCCTATCGGTGTGGTGGAGCCGTCGGTCACTCCTGAGAAAAGCTTGGTGGGGTGGAGCTGCTCATATGGCACTTGGAGGTTGTCGAACGTGTCGGCGGACAGGACGTTGAGCCCTGTGCTGCCGTCGATAAGGGTCTTGGTGACCTGCACATTGCTGATGACTGGGGAACACATCATAGGGAGGGTGCCAGCGGTGGCTGCGCATTTGAGCTAATCCGCCGAGTTGAAAGTGATGGCGCATTGGGACCACCTGAGCGGGCGCGTGGCCTTGAGCTTGGGGAGCGCCACGTTCACCTCGCGAGCAAACTGTTTGAAGATGCGCTGAGAGGCTGGGGCCTGGGCACCGCCCAAGATGCAGGCGATCGCACGCGGCTCCTGGAAGCCCCCAGCCCCCTCGTCCTGGTGGTGGTCGTCGTTTCTTCTTGGTGGTGGCAGCAGGGGAAGACCGGCATTGCCCTGGCGGCGATCCTGACGCGGCGGGTCCCTCCAGGCGCCCTCACAAGGTTGGTCCTGCCATCGGTCCACACGAGGTCGGTCGCGCCACTCCTGGCGCGGGCCACGGTCGTCCCAGCGTCCGCCTCCATGTCCTCCTCCGTGGCCGTAGCCCCGGTCGTTGCGCTCGGGGCGTCGATCGTAGCATCCTTCTTGTCGGCGTTCTGGGAACAGGGGTCCCCAGACTTGCCTGCCTGCGGCCTGCGGCGCGGCTCAAAGGGGGCCCGGCACGGCCCATCTTCACCAACACAAGACTCAAGACCCTCGCGAGGGGCCAAGCCTCGCGGGTCGGATGACGTGGAGCTTCCTCAGGCGCGGCCTCGTCAGGCTGGCTCACGAGGAGGCGGAGAAATCAAGGCGGGGTACCTCGCGAGGTGCCCGTGACGCAAGCCATGACGACTCAGGGCACCAGGTGGGTGCCAGCTCGCGCAGCTTCCTCCTTTCCTCTTTGGTGCAAAGGGAGCAAGCGTAGCCGCGGAGTACCGAGGCATCGGGCAAAGGTTGCCATTTCGGTGCAACGAGACCAAGACCAGGAGGACTACGAGATGGAGGTCACCGTGGAGCCCAAGACGGCGTCATCACCAGAGCTTTGCGCAGGCGAAGACTACTTTTGTCAGGATAGCTGATACTTGTTGTCTCCCTTCAAATTAGCCCGCCATTGTTGGCTCCCTTCCCGCTCAATATTTGGGAAGAGGACCAGGGCCTCTATAAATAGGACCAGCCGCCCACAGAGCAAGGGGTTGGAAAAAAGGAAGGGGAGGCTCGATAGAGAGGTTGGAAGCATAGAGAGAGAGAGAGAAAGGTGGTTGAACCCCTCCCAGCAGTTCATTGCCCCAGCCAAGAGCAGACCCTCGCGAGGCTGTTCTTCCTTGTATTGTTCATCATCATCAGCCCCAAGAGGCAATCCACCCACCGCACACTGGAGTAGGGTATTACACCACAACGGTGGCCCGAACCAGTATAAATCTTGTGTCTCTTGTGCAGTTCTTTCAGTAGTTTAGGTCCTTGCGAGACGGAGAGGTGGAAGATGTAATCTTCGCGCGCACCCCAGAGTTTGAACCTTAAGGGTCTGCCGGAACCCGAAATCCGACATTTGGCGCGCCAGGTAGGGGTGCGCCGGAGTTCGTCTTCCACCGCACCGTTCTCCTCCGACCGTCGCGTCCATGTCCGACGCTCATCGGGCCCACGCCGAGCGCTGGGCTGCCATCGCTTCCCGCGTCGCCCAGACGGTGCCCGTCGGTGGACGTCCTCATCGTTCCCCGTCACCTGCCATCAACACCGCCACCGGCCCGGCGGGGGGCGAGCAGCAAGCGTCGTCTCAGCATCCATCCGTGCGGCAAGATGGCCGCACCGCTACTCCATCGCTCACACCAGCTGGTTCTTCGTCCCGCGCGCTCCGCGCACCCTTGGAGGCTTGAGCTGCGCTCATCACGGCGAACGAGCTCCTGCGCTACCGTCCCGTCGACGACGTCTACGAAGAGTGGCTCAACCGCGTCGCCGAGCTCGTCCGCGCCGCGGGGGGCTCCCCCGCGCCGTCCGTTCCGCTGCGCCGCACCCCGCCCCGCGCGGGCGACGAAGCTCCGGGGGCGTACCAGCCGCCTCCTCTCCAAGAAGATGCCATGGCTCCAAGGCGCGTGGCCCCTGGGCGGAACCCGCTCCGTCAGGTGCCAGCGCAGCAAGAACGGAGCTTCCAAGAAGTCCCTCGCCCGCAAGGAGCTGCCCGGGCGCTCCCTGCTCCAGCACGCCGCGACCCTGCTCCGGCTCCGGCACGCCAAGACCCCGCGCTGCTCCTAGCTGCAGCTGGTGGGGACCCTCAAGACTGAGCTCTCCACCAGCCGAAGCCTTTCGTGGCCACCGCAGGCTGCCGTGCCTACACCACCGAGCTGCGTAGCGTCGCGTGGCCCGGTAAGTTCAAGCCAGACCTGCCTCCTCGTTACGACGGCACGACTGACCCTGCAGAGTTCCTCTAGCTCTATGAGCTGGACATCGAAGCTGCCAGCGGGGATGAGAAGGTCATGGCGAACTGGTTCCCCATGGCGCTCAAGGAAGGAGCTCGCACCTGGCTCGTGAATCTAGCTCCAGGCACGATCTCTTCCTGGGACCAAATGCGCACCCGCTTCATCGCCAACTTCCAAGGTACTCGTGACCGGCCACCCGCCGTGAGCGACATGCGCCGCATCAAGCAACAACCCGGAGAGACCCTGCAAAAGTACATCCAGCGCTTCAACAGCGCGTGCCTCAAGATCCCCAAGGTGTCCGAGGAGGCCATCATCTTGGCCTTCTCCGATGGTGTGCGCGACGTCAAGATGGAGGAGCTGGCAATGCATGAAGACCTGTGCACCTCCCTGGAGCTGTTCAACTTGGCGACGAAGTGCGCCAGGGCTGAGGAGGGACGCCTCTCCCTCCTCGAGCTGCCTGCCGCAGACCCAGTAGAGAAGAAGCCCAAGGCCAAGGACGTGAAGTGCAAGGGGGCTGCCGTGCTCGCGGCAGAACCAGACACCAAGCGGGGCAAAGATCTGCCCGAGTCCTCCAGGGGCGGCCGGTACTGTGTGTACCACGACCTCCATACCCACAACACCAACGAATGCCAAGAACTCCGCGCCGTGCGAGAAGGAAGGATTGGCCGTCGTCCTGAACGCGCCGATCGGGGCTACGGCCGAGGAGGAGGAAGAAACGCAGGACGCTGGGAAGACCGCGGCCCGCGCCAAGGGTGGCGCGATCAACCTCGCGAGGATCGCTGGCGAGACCTGCCTTACGAGGGGGACTGGAGGGATCAGCCTCGTGAGGATCGCCCACAGGGCAACGCAGGCCTCCCTCCACTGCCGCCTCAGCCAAGGAGAAACGAGGACCGCCATCGAGGCGAAGGGGCTGGGGGCTTCCAGGAGCCATGCGCAATCGCCTGCATCCTGGGCGGAGCTCAAGCCCCAGCCTCACAACGCATCTTCAAGTAGTTTGCCCGCGAAGTGAATGCAGTCCTCCCAGGCTTGAAGCAACGCGCCCTCTCAGGTGGTCGGCCTGCTCCATCACATTCAGCTCAGCGGATCAACTCAAGTGCGCGGCCACAGCCGGGGTCCTCCCAATGCTTTGCTCCCCAGTCATCAGCAATGTACTGTTCACCAGGACCCTCATCGACGGTGGGGCAGGGCTCAACGTCATGTCCGTGGAAACGTTCAAAAATCTCCAAGTGCCCTACGACCATCTTCAGCCAACCAAGCCCTTCTCCAGAGTCACCGACGGCTCCACGGTCCCGATTGGGCAGGTCCGCCTCCCTGTCACCTTCGGGGCACGCAACAACTACCGCACCGATCTCATCGACTTTGACGTCGCCCACATCCGCCTGCCGTACAACGCCATCCTCGGGTACCCAGCGCTGGCCAAGTTCATGGCCGTAACTCATCATGGCTACAACGTCCTCAAGATGCCAGGAAGTGGCGGAGTCATCATGGTGCCCTGTGAAGAGAAGGATGCAGTGTGTTCCCTGGAGCGAGCCTTTCAGGCCGCATCACTGGAAGACCCGGATCGCGGAAGCAGGAGGCTTCCCGAGACCACCCCCAAGAAGAAGACATCATCCGGACCAGCCCCTCGGGAGGCGGGCCCCTCAGGGCCCGCATCTGCCCAGGGGGAACCTCCTTCCATCGCATAGGAAAGCGCGCCCGGCGCCCTCCTCAGGCAGGGCTCGGGGGCTCTCCCCTGGAGGGCCACCGACCTGGCCAAGGTCACGAGGGAGGCGCTTGGGCACCATATGGAGGCGTGTTACGAAGCACGTTTCCCCCAAGAAGGAGCAAGGCAAGGAATGTCAGACCCGCAGGAGTTCGTCGACAAGGCCATTCAAGAACTACAGGAATCGAGAATCATGAGGGGTTGCCACTGTCTACCGGCTGTGGCTCTCCATCCAGGCGAGGTTGGTAGGCTGCGCGTCTGCAACGATGTACCAGGGCTCAACCAAGTCGCTACGATGGAGCGCCTCTGGCCCTCGCGAGTGGGGCACTGCGGGGGTCCGCCCCACAGCTACGTTCGCATGCCTTATGGCTTGCCGAGCGTGGCTGCAACGCGCCAGCGCCTCATGAGGGGCATCATGGAGGCTCAAGAAGACAGGCGATCCGCAGCCTTGGCGGAGATGGAGATGATTCGCGAAGAGCTACCAGTGCCTCCGGAGCCTGCCGAGGCCCCTGGGCCTGGGGGCTCGTGAGGATCGGCTTCCGCAGCCCGCCGAGTCTGCTGCACCGACACCCCTTTTCCCTCGACACCTTCAGGTGAAATCTTACAAGTATCGTTTCCATCTGGGAGCACCCTCCCAGGGCTGCATCGTTCCCAGGCCGCGTGGGTCCGTCCCTGCAGTATGTATCCTTTTTATTTCATGTCGTTAGCTTGCTTTGTTGGGGGCGCCACTCGGGCTGCATCATCCCCAAGTCGCTCGGGCCCGACCCAGCGATGTCTACCTTCCCAGCGTTTATTTGAATGAATCCCCTCCTTCGCGGCTAACGTGTTTGATCTAGTTGCCTGCTCAACTGACGCCAACTGATGGAATTGCTCCCATAACGGCACGACGCTTGCGCATGGGTCCGTCCCTGCAACGCCGACAAACCTGAATGGCTGAGCTCTGGCCGTGGCAGCCCTGCATGGCGCCACCTCATCAAGCCTCCAGTGCCTTGCCTCCCCTTGGAAGCAACTAACGACAGACTGATAATTGTCATGGCAACCTCTTCTTCCTTCTGTGATGAGTTTACAGGATCCCCTAAGGGAGTTGCGCCAGGCAAGGCCCTCGCGGCGTTCCTTTCACTCTCGTCCGCGCAAACCGCTTGCACGTTCAAGGGGGGGTGCATGAGCATCGCGACTCAGGGCTCCTACTGGCTCTCCAGCCCTCACCCTCTGGCCTTGACCACGGCATCGCGACCTGGCATACCAGCGACGGCTGAGACTAGCTCGAGGGCCGGGACCCGAGGACGTAGAGCAGAAAGGGGAGCAAAGGCGGGGGAGAAGGGGCGCGCGAGGACCTCACCGAGCGATTCCGCTCCTGCCAACACGCGGACTCGACGACACACCAGGAGTAATCCCCGACTCTCGAGATAAGTCACCACCCAAAATCACCGGCTATCATAGCACTACCCCCGCACCTAATGCAATTCCGTGTCAGCAACGCCGCTCTCCTTTCTCGCCGAGTGATGGCTGCTTGGGCGCCAAAGGGGACCTCCTGAGCATCGCGACTCAGGGGCTCTTACCGGACCCCGGGTCGCTCACCTCCTGGCCTTGACCACGGCATAACGACCTGGCATACCAGCGACGGCTGACGCCGCCTTGGGACTGGGACCTATCGACACAGAGCACCAAGCTCTCGCGAGTTTCGAATGGGAGAACTGAGCTAAGACGGAATCAGCAACTCGCACAGCTCTACAGCAAGGGTTATGTATTAACAAACAGGATTACAGGCACCTTACAAGTCCCCATGGGGCGCATTTTGATTCCTCGCAGGGAACGGATCCTAAGGGATGCTAACTAAACGCGTTCCTGCAAAAGATGCCATCATCAACAGTGGGCCGTCAAGCGCCGGCGCCAACCCCATCTAGATCAGAGTCGGCGACGGCCAGGCGAGCCCGCCCTGCTCCAGGAGCGGCGCCGGCTCGTGGGCTCGTAGCTGTCGTCACTCGTCTCCGGAGTCGCGAAGATCTCGCTAGAGTCGCTGGATCCCCCGGCGCCTCCGTCGCCTGCAGAGCCGCCAAAGGAGCGGTCGACGGGCCTAGCCCTCACCATGGCGAGGTCTTGGCCACCTCTCCCGGGGCAACACTCCAGCCGACGCCCGTCCGCGTCGAAGACCTTGAAGAACATCAGCGAAGCGCCATCGTACTCCAAGTGGACCGCGAAGACGCCCCTCACCCTACAAACCCGGTCGATCTCTCTCCAGCCACGAGTCATGTAGTCCTTGCCCGGGGCAACGACCGTGACCTCTTCCTCGGTCGCGAGGGCGCTGCAGCCGGCGTGCTGCAGCCGGAGCTCCAAGGGCACCCCCCGCGGGATGATGGAGGCGAAGAAGGGAGGCAGGAGGATCCAAGACTGGAGAGGAATGGTGACATGGAGCACGAACTCTTGGGAGGAGCCCTCGGCGTGGACCCCAGGAGGAACAACCCACGCCTTCGTGACCTGTCGGCACCGACGACGGCGCTGACCGTGGGGATCGGCATCGACCCCTTCGAGGCCCTCGACGTGGGCATACAAGGGAAGCGGGAACCCTGGCGGAGCCCGCTCGCACCGAGGCCTCGACACCACCTGACGGTCCTCCTCGTCCCGGCCGCAGAGGGCGAGCCGTTTCTTCGGCGGGAGCGGGTCTGGTCACACTCGAGGAGCCTTTCCCTTCTCCGCTGCAGAGAACCGGCGAATCGGAGCCATCGCGGCAAGACGGAGCAAGGATCGGGAAGAAGGAGAAGCAAGGAGGGATGGACTGGAAGGGCACGGGCAGTTCCGTACTTATAGCCGGCGAAGGCCAACCGCCGGCCTCCATGACCGCAGGTAATCATGACACGATTTGCATGCAGGGACTTGTCCAACCCGCGCGATCACCGAGGCGTCGTGGGGAAGCGGAGACGCCCATGTTCAATCAACCGCCACGTGGCGCCCAAGACCACAGGCTGTTAGGGCCCGCGGCGCTTCGCCCTTGCCCTTTCGCCTCTCAGCACGGCCAAGTCCGGACGCGCCTTGGGCCCGGGGGCTACTGTCGGTGTTCTGGGAACGGGGGTCCCCAGACTTGCCTGCCTGCGGCCTGCAGCGCGGCTCAAAGGGGGCCCGTCACGGGCCATCTTCACCAACACAAGACTCAAGACCCTCGCGAGGGGCCAAGCCTCGCGGGGCGGACGACATGGAGCTTCCTCAGGCGTGGCCTCGTCAGGCTGGCTCATGAGGAGGCGGAGAAATCAAGGCGGGGTACCTTGCGAGGTGCCCGTGACGCAAGCCATGACGACTCAGGGCGCCAGGTGGGTGCCAGCCCGCGCAGCGTCCTCCTTTCCTCTTTGGTGCAAAGGGAGCAAGCGCAGCCGCGGAGTACCGAGGCATCAGGCAAAGGTTTCCATTTCGGTGCAACGAGGCCAAGACCAGGAGGACTACGAGACAGAGGTCACCGTGGAGCCCAAGACGGCGTCATCACCAGAGCTTTGCGCAGGCGAAGACTACTTTTTCAGGATAGCTGATACTTGCTGTCCCCCTTCAAATTAGCCCGCCATTGTTGGCTCCCTTCCCGCTCAATATTTGGGAAGAGGACCAGGGCCTCTATAAATAGGACCAGCCACCCACAAAGCAAGGGGTTGTAAAAAAGGAAGGGGAGGCTTGATAGAGAGGTTGGAAGTATAGAGAGAGAGAGAGAAAGGTGGCTGAACCCCTCCCAGCAGTTCTTTGCCCCAGCCAAGAGTAGACCCTCGCGAGGCTGTTCTTCCTTGTATTGTTCATCATCATCAGCCCCAAGAGGCAATCCACCCACCGCACACTGGAGTAGGGTATTACACCAGAACGGTGGCCCGAACCAGTATAAACCTTGTGTCTCTTGTGCAGTTCTTTGAGTAGTTTAGGTCCTTGCGAGACGGAGAGGTAGAAGATGTAATCTTCGCACGCACCCCAGAGTTCAAAACTTAAGGGTCTGCCGGAACCCGAAATCTGACACTTCTCGTATGGCTCTGAGCTCTTGACAGTCGCTGGTGTTGTGGGTGTTCAAGTTGTGGAAGGCGCAGAACGGTCGGCTGTTCTTGGATGACTCGAGCTGATCTCTGCCCCTCTTGATGTCAGGCTCCGCTGCGAGCACAACTACCTCCTTGCGCTTCACGTCCTTGGCCTTGGCCTTCTTCTCCTCCACGCCCACGGCTATCATCTCAAGGAGAGAGAGGCGCCCCTCCTCAGCTCTTGCGCACTTGGTCGCCAGGTTGAACAACTCCTGAGATGTGCTGAGCTCCTCCTGGATGGCGAGCTCTTCCTTCATCTTGACGCCACGGACGCCGTCGGAAAACACAGAGATGATGGCCTCGTCTGTGACCTTGGGGATCTTGAGGCGGGTGTTGTTGAAGCGATGGATGTACTTCTGGAGGGTCTCTCCTGGTTGCTGCCTGATGCGGCGTAGATCACCCGTGGCCGGAGGGCGGTCGCGAGTGCCCTGGAAGTTGGCGATGAAGCGGTCGCGCATCTCGTCCCAGGAGGAGATTGAGCCGTGCTGCAGATTCAGGAGCCAAGAGCGAGCTCCATCCTTGAGAGCCATGGGAAACCAGTTCACCATGAACTTTTCATTGCTGTTGGATGCTTCGATGCTCGGCTCATAGAGCTGAAGGAACTCCGCGGGGTCGGCGGTACCGTCGTAGCGAGGAGGCAGATTAGGCTTGAACTTGCCTGGCCAGGCAACGCTATGCAGCTCGGGGGTGAAGGCACGGCAGCCAGCCGTGGTACCCGGGGCCTGCTTCAGAGGTGGAGCTTGGTCTTGACGAGGTCCGCGCTGCGCCGCTGTGGGTGGTGCGCGGTCTTGACGAGGTGGTGCGGGGAGCGCAGGTGCAGCTTCTCGCGGCTGAGGAATTTCTTGGAAGCTTCTCTCTTCACGCGCAGGCACCGGGCACGGCGGATCACGTCGCGGAGCCGCGCGCCTTGGTGCCTAGGCGACGTCTTGGTGCTGAGGTGGTGGAGGCGCACCATGAGCCCCGTCGCCCGCGGCTGGTTGAGGGGGAGGCAGAGAGTGGGACGGTGCCTGAGAGCCCCCCACGGCGCAGACAAGCTTGGCGACATGTTCGAGCCACTCCTCGTAGAGGTCGTAGATGGGGCGGTAGCGCAGGAGCTCGTTCGCTGCAAAGAGCGCGGCCCGTGCCTCCATGGGAGCGCGGTGCGCATGAGACGAAGAACCGGTAGGCGTCAGCGATGGAGTGGCGGTGCGGCCGTCCTGCCGTACCGAAGGATGCAGCGAGGACGCCTGCTGCTCGTTCCCCGCCGGGCCGGTGGCAGCGTTGGCGGCGGGGGACGGAGAATGGCGATGTGGCCCGCCGACGTGGGATGGAGAACGGCGATGTGGCCCGCCGACGGGAGCCGTCTAAGCGACGCGGACGGTGAGGGTAGCCCGACGCTCAGCTCGAGCACGGCGTGCGTCCGCCATGGAGACGACGGAGCGACGAACTGATGGAAGGGAAGCTACGGCGGACCCCTACCTGGCGCGCCAAATGTTGGATGTGGGGTTCCGACAAACCCTTAAGGTTCAAACACTGGGGTGCGCGCGAAGTCTTTCCTCCTACCAATCTACGCCCTAGCTCACTAAGGTCTCGCAGACGAACTCGACGAACTCACAACACAGAGAGACGCAAGGTTTATACTAGTTCGGGCCACCATCGTGGTGCAATACCCTAATCCAGTGTGTGTGGTGGATTGCCTCTAGGGCTGATGATGAACTGTACAAGGGAAAAACAGCCTCCTGAGGTTGAGGTGTTCTTGTGTGTAGGCTCTCGATCGGGTTGGATCAAGCTAAGGTGAGATGAGATGATGATCCTCCCCTCTACTATGGTGGCTAGCTCTACTTATATAGGCCCTGGTCCTCTTCCCAAATATCGAGCGGGAAGAGAGCCAACAATGGCGGGCTAATTTAAAGGTGGACAGCTAGTACAAGCTATCCTGACAAAAGTGGTATTTGCCAGCAAAAAGCTCTGGTGGTGACGCCGTCTTTGGCTCCACGATGACCTCCGTCTTTCCGTCCTCCTGGTCTTGGTCTCGTTGCACCAATATAGCAACCTTTGCCTGATGCCTCGGTACTCTTCGCCTGCGCTGGCCCCCTTAGCACCAAAGAGGAAACAAGGACGCTGCGCACGCTGGCGCCCGCCTGGTGTCGTGCGTCATGGCTCATGTCACGAGAGCCCCATGAGGTTTACCCCGCCTTGATATCTCCGCTCCTCGTGAGCCTGCCTAGCTAGGCTACTCCAGAGGAGGCCTTGCATCATCCACCTCCCGAGGCTTGGACCCTCGCGAGGGTCTTGGATGTTTTGTTGGTGAAGATGGGCAGTACGACCTGCTGGCTCAGCCACGTCGTGGGCCGCAGGCAGGCAAGTCTGGGGATCCCCGTTCCCAAAACGCCGACAACTCTTAATTAAACAAAATAAAGAGTACTACTACAGCTGGTGCTCGTCGATCTCCGTCGCCGCCTCCATGTCCAGCTCGCGCCCGACGGTCTCCTTGGGAATGGGCTCCATGGCATCAATTGCACCATACTCGGCAAGCATCTCGCCATCCGCGTCCTCCATATCTTTGGAATAGGCCGCCATGAGATGGGCGTGGGCGGCCGCGATCTGGGCTTTGGTGGGCTCCGTCATGGCAAGGTATGCCATGCAGGAACGGACGGCTGCTCGAACTCTCTCGGCGATTGCCAACTCTTTGGCCATGGGTTGCCTACCATTGTCAGAGAAGCTTCGTTCGATTTGTGCGGTGACTGCCATGAGCTGGGCGTGGACGGCCTCGACATGGTGGTGGGCAGCCTCCATCAGGGCTAAAGCTACCGCTACGGAACAGACAGCTATTGTGGCGCTCTCACCAGTTACTATCCCCGAGGCAGATGCTGTTGCCACCGCCTGAGAAGCAACAGCGGGCGTTTGGGTTTCCTTGGCTACCCAGACGCATATTGCGGTCGCCCTCACAAAGCTTGTTAGCACGCGCCTGGCGGCTGCGGCCGCGCTCTCGCTAGAGTGGGCCGCCGAAGTTGCCCTCATGACGCGGGTAAACGTCCCTATCTTTCACCGGCGATGATTGAACAGTGAAATGATATTTGAGGAGCGGGCTAGTGTGCTTGACACTCCGACGGTGCTCCAAGATATTTTGTGCTGCATCTCACATGGTTGGTGATAATAAACTATGTGCGATCTACTTGATTTTTCGTCTTGATTTGAATTACGTAATGGGGTCACAACTGCAAAGGATGGTGTTTGAATTTCTAGAACTTTTATCTGCAGTGATCATGCAACTATAGGTGCGTCGTCAAAAATTGGAATTATTCAGGGTTCGTTTGGACGTTTCTATACATTAACTTGGTTTTGTAGGCATTTTAGGTGCATAATTCAAATATGAACTACATGCACATGCTCCAGTTCATATAAACGGGTTGAAAAATCAAATATGTGTCCTTGGTTGCATGCTTAGGTCCCATGCAAGAAATGGGAATGAATGTCAAACACCCAGCCACTATCACTCGGCCGCAAACATTGAGATACTTGGTTTTTAAATTCTAGTAAATCCAAAACTTGTCTGAAATTCATGAAACTTGGCATGCTATCATGGAACGGCATCAACATGTCATGGTAAAAAATTTGTCCCATTTGGGGCAGGTTTGGGTATAAGCTTCTCACAAACCAGAGCTTCTCACAACAAGCGTGATGGTTTCGGTAGGGAATGTGCCACCTTTGGGGACGTAATGATATTCGTTGCCTCTTATAGCTTTCAAAAATTTTATAGTGTCAACATAGAACAACAGGAGTGTTGTGTTTAATTTTGGAATTTTTCTGGGTTGTTTGGACATTTTTATACATTAATTGGTTTGCCAGGAATTTCAGGTGCATAATTCAAATTTGAACTACATGCACATGCTCTAGTGCATATAAACTGGTTGAAAAAACAAATATGTGTCCTTGGTTGCCTGCTTAGGTCCCATGCAAGAAATGGGAATGAATTTCAAACACCCTGCCATCGTCACTTGGCCGCAAAAATTGAGATATTTGGTTTTTAAATTCTAGTAAATCCAAAACTCGTCTGAAATTCATGAAACTTGGCATGCTATCATGGAGTGGCATCAACATGTCGTGGTAAAAATCTTGTCCCATTTTGGGCAGGTTTGGGTATAAGCTTCTCCGTTTTTACTTTTCCACCTCAGCATGTTTGGCGAGGCGGTTTCCTTGGCACGTCTTGTCAAAGCAGAGATCGTGTGCCCCCCTTTACGGGATTCTCATCAATACGGACGTGGGTAACCCAATCGTGCCCGTTAGCATGTTTTCTCGATTAAAGGCGAGTCCCAAACGGTTACGGGGAGGGCTCCTAGTATTCAACCTCTTATAAAGAGACCAAGGCCTTACTCCTTTTTCCAATCTCAAACGAGTTCGCCCGTCGCCTCGAGTTCCAACACCCAGGCTCCAGATTCCAGGCGCTTCGGACCTTCGACAATGTCCGGTTCCAACCTTCAAGGCCGATGGATGCCCTCCTCCGTCACGGAGGAGGACGTGCTAAAGTTGAGAGAGGCTAAGTTCTTGGCCGCCAAAATTCCGCATAGGTTGCCTGCTCAAGGGCAGGCTATTCCCAGTCCCCAGCCCGGTGAGAGCGTAGTGTTCATGTCTCACTTCCTTCGGGGGTTAGGCTTCCCGATGGATCCCTTCGTGAGGGGGCTGCTGTTTTATTACGGGCTGGAATTTCATGACTTAGCTCCGGAGTCCATCCTCCACATCTCCTCATTCATCTGTGTGTGTGAAGCGTTCCTCCGTGTTACTCCTCACTTCGGATTATGGCTCAAGACTTTTGGGTTGGAGCCGAAGATGATCGAGGGACGGCACGCAGAGTGCGGAGGCGCTGTCATAATTAAGAATGCTGATGCTCCATGGCCCGAGGGCTCCTTTCAAGAAGAGCTTGGCTTGTGGCAACGAGAATGGTTCTATATCACCGCTCCCAGGAGCGCCAAGTGGGCGGCGCCTCCTGCCTTTCGCTCGGGTTCCCCATCACGGCTAGCGTCATGGGTCAACAAAGGATTAGATTGGGGTTTGCCCAAAGACGTGCCCCTATTACAGGGCCGAATTAAGGATCTCTTGGAAGGAGGCCTCAGTTTGGTCAAGGTGACACAGGTCATGCTGATTCGCCGAATATTGCCCGGCAAACGTCGCCCCCTTCGCCTGTGGTAGTTTAATCCAGAGGGACCACGAGATGTACAGAATGTTCTTCGGATCACAAGAGATGTGTCCGGATTTAACCAAGGACACAGGCCTAAGCTGCAATCGCCTGGATACTCAAGTAAGCAACCCTGTGCCCGGACCTTCTATCCGTATAATTGTCATAAACTTGCCCCTAAAAGAGCCGTCCTTTTAAACAGGAGTGGATAGCGAAGGCAAAGCTGATCAAGTGTCCGGCTCCCCTTCCTGAAAATAGGCCGGATCCCGTGCTGGTCAGGATGCTGGAGATAATGCCTTTGGAGGGGGAGGACAAGGAAGATATGGCCTCCTCGAAGGAGGCTGCTCCGAAGGGAGGAACCGACAATTCCTCTCCTAAGGGGAAGAAGAGAGCCGCCTCTGACGACCCAGAAATCATGGCCTCAAAACGGGGGAGAAAATCCTCGTCAGAGGGTCCGACGCCAGGGAGTTCCTTGGCCGGACTACGCCCTCAAGGGGATCAGCCCTCCAGCGAGCCGTAAGTGGAGAAAAGATTTTCCTTTTGAGGGATGAGAGCAATCCTTGATTTATATTTGAGAAGATTAACCGAAATTTTACCTTGTAGCTCGGACCTCAGCCCTTCTCAGCAGAGCTCGTCTTCGGGGGATCTTCTTCCGGAGATGATGGAGAGCGGGACGCCTCCCCCTGTCGTACCGCCTAGCGAGGCGGGCAACCCTGAGGTGTCGTCACGGAGGGTTTCTCTGAATCCGGCAGGGGCGGAAGATAGCTATGTGGCCCCCCAAGGTTCTCTGCGTCCGGCCTTCGAAAGAGGCCGTAGGACAAGTTCGGCACCATCTGGTGCTCGGCCGGAGGAGCTGAAGGTTATGCTGGGGCGAGCTTCTATCTCAGAGGAGCACCATGCATTGATGGGCACGGTGATTGAAAGGATTTCATCCATAGAAAGCGGATTGCATGAGGTCGTCAAGAGTTTACTGACGGGTTTTGAGGTACGTTAGATAATGTACACTTTTGTCAGTTGCGCATAAATAAGATGCGCCCTGTGTAGATAGTAGCCCCTGAGACTCTACGCGTTGTCAAGAAATGACGGCACGCTGAGGATCATAATCCCAGGTCTAAGATGTCGCCTTTGAATGCAGGTGGCGAGGTGTCCGGAATCAAGCCGAACTGATGATGTGGCCAAACTAAAGCGGCAACTGGACGTGGCAGATGCCGACATCGCGCTTGACAACAAGCGGCTTGACGAGGCTCAAGGTATGTAATTCTTCGGGCGGCATCAGGTAAGAGGAGCTTCATGCCAGTGTCTTACAATGTGTGTGCTTGACGCAGATGGTACGGCCGCCGTGGAGAATCTTAGGGCAGAACTTACCCGAGCTAAGGAGCAAGCCAGAAAAAGCGATGCGGCTGCCGAGAAGGCCCTTGAAGGGCTGAGAGCCGAACAGGCTGCTCACTGCTGAAGCAAAGAAGAGATAGCCGAGATGGCCGAGAAGTTAAAGAGCGCTGCAGACCGTTGCAAACTTCTTGAGGAAGAAGACCGGGCAAGACAGACGGACTTAGAGAAGGCCGTTGCTGATGCCAAGTACGCTCGCTCTACGATGAGAGCTGTGAAGGAGGAGCTGCGTCAAGCCGAACAGATTGCGGCTGGAAAGCCCTTTATGCTGCGGAGGAAATTTTGTGATCCGAAGTTTGCTCCGTTGGACCGGATGTGGAGTGTGGAGGACACCTATCTGGATTTGGCAGCAAGTGCTGCTGATGCGACCGAACACTTTCGAGATCTAGAAGATTGCGAAGTGGAAAAGCTTTTCTAGTCACAGTTCCACAATCCAGAGCGTCCACTGGCAGTGGACGATCGCCTGGCCCAATGGGCCGAACTGAATAGATTGTCCGGACTCGCCATGAAGTACGTCATGGGTCATCTGTGGCCTGGGAGATCGGAGCCGAAGAGTTATTTCAGCTTGGTGCAGCAATTCCTTGACGCGGTGCCGCGTATAAATGCAATGAAGAGGTCAGCATGCATAGAGGGCGCACGGATGGCTCTTGCCCGTGTTAAGACATACTGGGCAGAGATGGAGACCACCGTTGTTGCGTCCCGAGATTCGGACAAAAGCCGAGTACCCTCCGAGCACTATTTTCAGGAAGTTCTTGAAGGCGCTCGTGTAATAGAGACGCTGTGCCCGAAAGATGCTATGTTATGATAGCATATGTAATTATAAAGTAATATTTTGATAAATTGTAGTGGCCTTTTTTATACTTGTGCCTCCAAGTACTATTAACACCTTCTATGCGGCCGTTTTAAGATATATATATATATGTATATATATATATATATATATAGAATCTGAAAGATGGCAGTCATTGGCTTCAGCCCCCACGCACATAGTGCGGGGGTGCTCGCAGAAGACGCATTTTCACACTTAACCCAACGTCTTGTTCCTACAAAGGAGGTGATAGCGCAGCGGGCCAGGCAACCGGACTATAATGCTTTAAGACTTTCACTTAGCCATAGGAGTTTGACAATGAGAGTCTTTAGGTAGCTCCTTGGTGGCAACTGCGCCTGTCCGAGTTCGGGGCGCATACGTGCCTGACCGGGAAGCGGCCCTTCGTTAAAGCGGAGGAATCCGATAGATTTCGATAGGTCGTCGAGTGGCTGACCAGTCTCACACTACATCATGACAGTCAGTTTTCGGCTTTCTCTACTGAGGTGCTCGCCCTGGCCGAACCGGGGGCACAATCGCAGTAATTCTCCTGGTGCTAGCTTAGCCGATAGAGCGGAACGTAAGGTAGCCGAACTCAGGAGCCGGGCAACCCAACATTTGACCAAAGACATGATTCAGAGCTGATGCATATAATGCCAAAACTCGCGACGCCGAACACTCCCTAAGGTGTTCGGTCTTTATGAGTGCGAGCGAAACAACACTCTTTATTAAAAAAAGCCCCTAGTGTCCAGGTACGTGCAAAAATTCTGACATGGCCACATGCCAAGACGCCAGCCTCCTCCTTGGTTATATTAGAAAGAAGAAAACCAGGGGATGTGTAGCAACAAGAGACAGTAAAAAAGGTTTAAGCAGGGTCTTAATCTAAAAAGAATCCTTTAGGACAGGTCCCTACTGCACGTCTGCGCCTGTGTCTCCGTTGTGCCGTATCCTGGACGGGCGCCGCACGACGTTCATCTGTAAAAGAGAGGAACTGAGTTGAAAACGGGTCGTGCCGACAAAGTTTAGAATAAGCAAAGTATAAAGTAAGATATATGAGATTGAGCTTTATTGTCTCTTATTGTATATGCGTGGAGCCCCTAGTGCGGGGGTATATGGCTTCTAGGCTTGCATCAATGATGATTTTGTACCGAACTCGTCTATCCGCGTTTGTGGTCTTGAATGACCTATTTTGAAGTTTATTGGCCGGCGAGGCCATTTTGCTGTGGGGCTGTCAAAGCGGCCGCACAGTCCTCCGCTTGGGGAGGCGCACTTTAGTGCTTCCCCTTCAAAGAGATGATGCCTCGTGGACCGGACATCTTGAGCGTAAGAGATGCATAATGCGGTATTGCGTTAAAGCGAGCGAAAGCTTCGCGTCCCAGTAGTGCTTGATAGCGACTTGAGAACGGGACGATATGAAAGGTCAGCTTTTCACGGCAGAGGTTATCGGCAGAGCCGAATGTGACTGTGAGCCGGAGAAAACCCATACAATGGGTGTCCGGACCAAGTATTACCCCTTGAAAGGAGGTTCTGCTGCGGTGGATTCTTGCTGGGTTTATCCCATGTGCTGGATTGTATCCTGATATATCAGGTTTAGTCCACTACCGCCGTCCATAAGGACATTTGAAAACTGGAGTCTGCCAATTATTGGATCGAGTATCAAGGCAGTCCAGCCTACATTCTTGATATTCCTAGAATAATCTAGCTGATCGAAGATGATCGGTTTTGACAACCAGTGGCAGGACCCTTTGGGGATGGGCCGTGTGGTGCGTACCTTTACGGGCGCCGCACGTTTTGTTATGTGAAGTGAGTTCACTATTTTTACTTCTTGTGGGAAGTTCTTTTGTTTCCTGGTGCTCTGCTTTTGGGGTTCGTCCTCGTCTTCGCTTGGTGTGTTGAGCCCCTTGTGTTCGGCATTGAGTCTGCCAGATTGTTTGAAAACCCAACAGTCTCTGTGTGTATGGTTAGCAGGCTTCTCGGGAGTACTGTGTATCTGACATATCCTGTCCAGGATTTTATTTAGGTTGGATGGATCGTCCCTGTTATCCTGGGGGGCGATTTTTCCTGATTTTGTCGTGAGCCTTTGAATCCGGCATTGACTGCCGTGCTCTTCGGACTTTTGTCCTTAGTCCAGCGACGGTCCTTGTTGCGTCGCGGTTTTCCGTTTCCATCCCTGGTTTCGGATGTACTTGGGTTGCCGGGGCTGCACCTTGCCAACCAGCTGTCCTCCGCTACACAAAAGCGGGTCATGAGGCTTGTTAGTGCGGCCATTGTTCTTGGCTTTTCTTGGCCGAGGTGTCTGGCGAGCCATTCGTCTCGAACATTATGCCTAAAAGCTGCTAAGGCTTCAGCGTCCGGACAGTCGACTATCTGATTCTTTTTAGTGAGGAATCTATTCCAGAACTGCCGAGCTGATTCTCCGGGTTGTTGAGTTATGTGACTAAGATCGTCTGCATCCGGGGGACGGACATAGGTCCCTTGAAAGTTTGCTCGGAAAGCATCCTCGAGCTCTTCCCAGCTTCCAATTGTGTTTTCTGGAAGGCTTTTAAGCCAATGCCGGGCTGGCTCTTTAAGCTTAAGGGGTAGATATTTTATGGCATGGAGATCATCTCCTCTAACCATGTGTATGTGGAGGATATAATCCTCGATCCAGACTCCAGGGTCTGTTGTTCCATCATATGCCTCTATGTTTACGAGTTTGAATCCCTCTGGGAATTCATAGTCCAGGACCTCATTGGTGAAACATACGGGGTGTGCGGCGCCCCTGTATTTGGGTGTGCCGGATTCTGACGATGGCTTCATGGCATTGCTTACGAGATCTTGCTTTCTTGGCCCATAAATGGACCTGACTGGGCCATGATGCGAATCCTTAAGTGGGTCGCATGCCGATTTAGGTGCGGCGTCGCTTGCCGCTTTGTGGGGTCATCTATCCGACCGTGTGGCTTTTTCATTTTTTGAATGCGAGGGCTCTAGGGCCTCTTCGTCGAATTCAGGCAGTAGCTTTCTTTTCGGATAGCTTTTAGTGCGGTGACTGTCGCCGTACTTATCTGTGGTATTGATTACTTTGCTCCATCTAATGCGGAGTGCGTCTTCCGCTGTTTTTAGCTTCCGCTTCTGCTTTTTTAGGCTGCGTGCAATTGCAACGAGCCTCTCGTGGAGATTCTTCTGCTCCCTAGGTTTATTCGGCGTGAGGTCGTCTAGAATGGCGTTTTCGCCGGAGGAGGGATGTTCGGTTTCTCTATCCGGGTTTCCTTGTTCGGACGGTTGCTCTAAGGCCTGCTCGTCGTCTACTGGCTCGTCCTGCTCTATGGCTGGGTTTTTGTCGAGGCGGGGCTTGGGTCGGCGTTTACGCCGACGCTTTGATTGCTTTTCGGGGGGTCGATCTCCCGTCCCATCCCCTTTTTCCTCGTTGTCGCTTCCTTTAGGGGTATCCACCATGTACACATCGTGAGATGAGGTGGCTGTCCAATGCCCTATGGGCGTTGGTTCGTCGGTATCTCCTGCATCGTCATCCATGCTGTCGATGTCTCCAGAGTCGCAGTTGAGCACGTCGTTTAAATTGTCGACAGTGGCTACCAAGTGGGTGGTGGGTGGGCTTTGAATTTCTTCATCGTTCGTATCCCATCCTCGCTGACCGTAATCCGGCCAGGGCTCTCCTGATAAAGAGAGAGACTTTAGAGAATTCAGGGTGTCGCCAAAGGGCGAGTGCTGAAAGATGTCCGCGGCGGTGAACTCCATTATTGACGCCCAATCAGGTTCGATCGGCAGGGACGCGAGGGGTTCGGAGTTCGGAGAGGAATCTGGCTCCTTGGAGTCACGGGCCGTACAGAGTGCGGGGCTGGCGTTTGGCTCGATCGCCTTTGAGATTACAGCCCCCGAGGTGACGTCCAACCGCTCACCCTCGATTGGCGCAGCTGGCTCCGAATTAAGGGTCAGAGCCGGTGCATTTGTGGCCTCCAGGGTACTGTTCGGCGGCAGAGCTAGATCAGGCCCCACGAGACAGTGCGGCGCGCTTGGCTGTGGCTCGAATCCGTCGAAGATCAAATCTCCGCGGATGTCTGCCGTGTAGTTCAGGCTTCCAAACCTGACTTGATGGCCAGGGGCGTAGCTTTCGATCTGCTCCAGGTGGCCAAGTGAATTGGCCCGCAGTGCGAAGCCACCGAAGACGAAGATCTGTCCGGGGAGAAAAATCTCACCCTGGACCGCATCATTGTTGATGATCAAAGGAGCCATCGGGCCTAAAGGCGACCACACAGAGGAACTCTCAACGAAAGCACCAATGTCGGTGTCAAAACCGGCGGATCTCGGGTAGGGGGTCCCGAACTGTGCATCTAGGCCGGATGGTAACAGGAGGCAGGGAACACTTTGTTTTACCCAGGTTCGGGCCCTCTCGATGGAGGTAATACCCTACTCCTGCTTGATTAATATTGATGATATGGGTAGTACAAGAGTAGATCTACCACGAGATCAAGGAGGCTAAACCCTAGAAGCTAGCCTATGGTATGATTGTTGTGTATGGAGTTGATTGCCTACGGACTACAACCCTCCGGTTTATATAGACACTGGATAGGGTTAGGGTTACACAGAGTCGGTTACAATGGTAGGAGATCTTGAATATCCGCATCGTCAAGCTTGCCTTCCACGCCAAGGAAAGTCCCATCCGGACACGGGACGAAGTCTTCAATCTTGTATCTTCATAGTCCAGGAGTTCGGCCGAAGGTGTAGTCCGGCTACCCGAACACCCCCTAATCCAGGACTCCCTCAGTAAGCATCTACCTCAAGGTCATAGCAAGCATGCATAAAGCGCTCAACAAACGGTTTATGGTAGGCATATGAAGCATTCACCACACCAAATAAAATGAAGTGTCTAAATACATGGGACAAGTGCGAGACAATCCAAGCATAACATGCATAGGGTGTAGTGAAATTCGTGTGGCACTCAACACAATTGAAAGAGAAATTGTTCATCATGTGTGAGGTAATGAAGTCAATCATGTGACAAGCAATGCGACATGGCATATGTGAAAAAATGACATTGTTGCAACCAAACATATGATAGGAGCAAGTAATCCAAGAGTTGGATGCAACACACAAGGTATATATGTCATGAAGCATGGTAAAGTGGCGATCGTGAATGAAAGCAATCTCACTAACATGTGCGCAATCAAGGTGTCCAAGATGACAAATAAGTCTCATGGTGCAAGCAACACAAGTACTATGATCAACAATATTCATGCTCATGGTTTTGGGTTTCTCAAAATAAAAGGATATCACCTTGAAAGAATGCTCACCTTAATAGACACATGACATTAATCAAAGCATATTTAGTGCATTTCCACAATAAGCTATACATCATGTAAACTAGGGTGCATACGTCAAGTTAGTTTATCCAATGGTTTAAAACTTTATTTTCATAGGTATCAGTCATCTAAAGACATGTGAGTGAAAATATTCGATGACCAAGCTGGGCTGCCTTTGTCGATGATGAAGACAAATTCATTGGGCTGCCTTGCTTTGGGACTGTGATGATGCGTCCAAGTTGGAACTTGGGGATGACAGCGTGCCCATGAATCTCACACTGCGCAAGATAGATGCAAGCATATCGCCTACATGCATGCCGATGGCAAAAGCGTCGCTGATTGAGTTATCATGTGTGCGCAGACATATACTTAATTTTATTTTTAATTACACTCACTAATTGTTATCTATCTAATTAACACTTATAGAGACCTTAAAAATAATCACATGTTTTTCCAAGATTTCAACATTTTTCACTAACGTGCATTTCCTTAATTAGGTTACATTAGTTCAATCACACAAACAAAGGAAGGGGTTATGAAAAATAAATATGACATCCAAGAAAAGGAAAAAGGAGACCTTCAAACTTCAAAGAATGTTGCTGATGTGGAGGATGCGTCTGGCCGACGCTCTAGGTGCAGAAAACATCTCCACCATCCCCATACTAAAGATGTATAAAAGCAGCTATGGGAGACAAAATCCATGCCAACATCACCTGCACGAACATTGATAGCAACAACATCATGCAGATTGAAGATCTTGCCCCCTCCTTTGCGCAGCTACACCTTGGACCCTGCTATCCCTCCATCGCTGTTTACCAGCCTAGGAGGAGACCGAGAAGGCGTACGAGGAGATCAGGAGACAAACCAGCCGCCGTCGAAGGTCACCATGTGGCCGCATAGATGAATCAAGTTGCGGGGGTGACTGCATGTGAGGAAGAGCAGGCTCAAGGCACTGAATCAAGGAATCGAGCTGATGGGAGCTACCAGCGGCAGCAATTTTGGAGTGAGAAAGGGGATCGGGCAAAGGTAAGAGCAAGAGCAAGACGTGCGAGTGTGAAAGCGTGAATGGGAAAGAGGATTTCTTTTTAGGGTGTGAGAGAAAGATGTGTGTGGTCGTTGTGTCCATCTGCGTCAGCATGTTTGCCTAAATCCCATAATATTGCACCAGCAGAAAAAATGAACTTTTCCAAAAACAACACAGAAAATACTAGGAAGAGAATACTTACATAAAAGGGAAGGTATAATTAGCATGGTCGGACCAATTAAACCAGTAAAGTTTTGTACATGTATAATAGTGTGCGCTATGCCTTTTTTTAATAATGAAAGTATTATGGACAATGTTTCTTTTCTAGAAAGTGGACAATCTAACAACAAACTATGCTAACGTGAAAATACAACTCACCATTGGTACTGCTGCGCACATGTGTCTTCTTTAAAATTAAAAAAGTGAGTTTTATTCCATCAAAATAGTTGCTAAGAAGCATAATTTGGTACATGGCACAACCAATGAGCGGTGGTACCCCAAAATGACCAAAACTACTACATTATGAACAACCTTATTTAGATTGAGCGCATTGTGTCTTAACTTAACTAAATCAAATGACCATCGAAACAAATAACTACCAATAAAGTTTTAATAGATGTGTGAAATATATAAATACGCTCTAAATTTTTATACCAAATTAAAACAAAATCACCTACAATACAAAAATCGCTATATATGCAAACGAGTACCTACCAATCTAGCACAACGTTAGCAAATCTATCCATGCCTACACGAAAACAATGAGGACTATTAAATTTGTGTTTGTGGAAAGATATATATAACTAAGCACATGATAAAAATGACAATAATAAAATTTTGAACAATGAACTAATCATTAAAAAATAGTTAGTACATCATGCATAACTAACATATAGATGATGAAGTGATGACAAATATATTAGTATACCAGTAAAAACCCGAATATACCAAAGATTAAATTATGTCACTGAAGTCTTATATATTTAAAAATGGCATCACATGTAATTTCAATTTTTATTTAGACAAACGAAATCATATGTTCTCATTAATAACCATTATAAATTTCTAGCCCGCGCATCGAGCAGGTCGCTTTCCTAGTTTCTAGTAAAAGGAAAATCCGTCGACTTTATAAGTTGTGAGGGTTAAAGTCCCTCTATCCCCAAATCCTCTTTTATTCCCTAATTGTAGGTAGTGCGACAGCTAGCAAAGCAGAGATAGTAGTGATATCCATGTTAATATATGTGTGCAATATATTTAGATAGCATCGAGACAACTAGCAAAGCAGAGATAGTAGTGATATCCATGTTAAAGGTCATCTTGCCTAAAATCCTCTCGAAAGAAGATCGATTCCATGAAGTAGACGGACCAAGGTTAGTCGAACGAATCCTCACAATCGCAACGAAACTGGAACTATCAAGAAGAATCACAACCGTAAAGAAGCAAACAACATAGTAAACAAACAACACATGAACAAGGCATGATGCACAACCAAGTATGATGCATGACAAGATTGAATGTTGTTACTCATGGCAAGAGATGAAGCATATGCAAACTACCTATTTAGGAAAGTTTAAATGAGGCCGAAAAGGCAAATAACAATTCTGAAAACTCCCCATATGTCATTTTCAAATTTTCTATTGTTCTACCCTAAACCATATTTTAAAGTTGTTAAATAGGAAAATAAAGTGTACCATCTTAATCTTTACATTTTCCTACACCATTTACATATAAAGTTTATTAAATTAAGAGCTATGGTTAATTAGTTACAAAATAAACCATTTTAGCATGTCCTTTATGCAAATTATTACAAACAGCAATTTTAAACATTTTTAACGGGGATGATAGTTGCATATTGTGAAAGTACATGAAATTATAAGCATTTTACATATATGGCATGCTTCATTATGATGCATGGATTTTTAGATATGAGCAATGCAATTTTAATGGCGTTGCTGAAAATATGCAAGCACTGGATATATGCCAAAATCACAGAATGAAAAAAGCATCTGCGCACCGAATGCAACGCACTGTGCAAGCCCAACAGTAGATGTGGGTGTGCAAAAAAAGAAAGACAAGGCCAAAAAGATTTTTAGATATGAGCAATGCAATTTTAATGGAGTTGCTAAAAATATGCATGCATTGGATATATGCCAAAATCAAAGAATGAAAAAACATCTCCAGACCGAATGCAATGCACTATGCAAGCCCAACAGTAGATGTGGGTGTGCAAAAAATTAAAAAATGGCCAAAAACTGGGGGCACCTAGGACTCAAACCCGGTACCTCCAAGTTACAAGGGCGAGGCGCCAAACACTATGTTGTTGTTTCTCCTTTGATTTGAAGGAGGGAGCTGCCCCTAATGATGCGGAGGCAAGGCGTTCTACTCCAGCAGACACACGGAGGTGCCCGGAGGTGATGCCGGCGAGCAAAACGCGGGGGTGGTACGGCTAGAAGGCAGCAGCGGGCATGCGGAATTGTGGTGTGGGTGCGCGCGTGCATGCAGAGCGGCTGCAGGAGATTGGCTCGAGCATGAGCTTGAGCTTGTCCCGGCATGGCGAGGCAAGACACGGCTGGACCATGAGCTTGCAATCGAGCGTGGCTGTGCGCGTGCATGGCAGCAAGGTATGCGGGTGCGTGTGCAGCGAGTGCAACGAACAGTGAGGAAAAACACGAGCTTTAGCTCGCTGCCATGGACGGACGTGGCCTCGGCCATGACGGAAACGATGGATATAGGATGCGATTCGAAGTAGGAAAGGATGGGTAGATTTGGCTGCTCACCGAGGGGGTGCTAGCGGAGTTGTACGAGGGCATGGGAGACCGGAGACGACGAGAAGATGGCTGATCGGGGTGGCATCATTGGTTCCGTGAAGCAGAGGAAGCAGGGGAGGAAGAGGATGACGGGGAAGAAGCTGGACTTGGCGATCCGGGGCTCGAAGTGGTGCGGGAAGGTGTTACCGGAGTCGTGGGACTTGCTGGGAGGAAGAAGGTCGAGGACATCGGCTGCTACGCTGGGCTCGAGCATCAACTCGGCCCGGCCACGGTCATGGCAATGGTGACCACAGGGAGGCGCGTGGGGAGGCTCCCACCCAACTAACTCCCAGGATCGATCAAGGAGGGTGACGGGCTGTAGGACGACATGCCGGAGAGGATCCTAACGCAGGCCGGACGCGAGGACGATGGCGGGCGCCGGCAGTTCTTCTCTGATCTCTATCTCTCTGCTTCCTCACTTGGGAAGGAAGGAGGAGCGAACAAACAAGAGAGAGGTGGCAGCATCTTGAGGGGGAAGAGGGAAACCCTAGGGTTGTTGGGTGGGTTTTATAGAGGGGCGCACAAGGAGGATCTACCATGGGGGCTGCCATGTGCGGCCTGGCCCTTTTTACTGCGAGGAGAGGAAGAACGAGGGGAAGGAGAAAGCTATGCGAGAGAGAGACCTACAGGTGGGGTCGCTGTGGTGATCCACGTAAGAATTAGCAGCGAGGAAGAGAGGGAAAGGAGGCTGCGGCGCATGGGTGCTGTCATGGAATCGTCGCGGCAGATGTCCTAGCAAAAGGACTTCGGTGTGGAGCCATCGCAACGTAGTTAGCTTGAAGGGGTTGAACGGGACAAAAGGACACAAGGAGTTTACCCAGGTTCGGCCCCTCTCGATGATGTAAAAGCCTATGTCCTGCTTCTAGTTATATTGCATGGGTTTCGATTACAAGGGAGCGAATACGCTTGACCTAGTTCTCGATCTATTGATTCTTGAGTTAACCCACTACCGGGTCTCACCTTTATATACACAGGTTGCGACCCGGAGGCTTACAGAGTCTCGGCCGGCTCACACAACGTGACCGACTCAGTTTCTAACTAATCACGCCTTACTGGGCAAGTCATCATCCGGCTGTTCGTAGGCCCGGGTCTTGGGCTTTCTCCAGGCCTGCCTCCATGAGCCGTTGTCTTCACGCCTTGGGCCTCTCTGGACCTTCTTCATATTAAACCTCCAATGGTGTAACCCGACCCCACCTAGGCGGGTCACACCTCGGAGCTATATCCCCAACATTAGGCCCCAGGTTGATTTGAACTTGTTCATATCAATCTTCATTACTTCACTTAACAGACTATGCATCAGTGCCGATTTTACGCAGTCCTTTATAAACCGCCATGACATCATATGACTAGAATCATTGTAACCCGCCATGACGTCATGTGCATTAATTCCGCACAAAACCTAGGATATATCAACGGATCTTTCCCTTAATGGGCTTCCCAAAAATCGAGGCGCCTGCATGGTTAACATAATCATTTTACCTCCTTGATTTCTGCACATGCCATCTTATCACTTCCTTATAAATAGGGACATGGGGCTTTATTCTTCCCTTTTACTCCTGCCTCTGTCTCTTCTTCCTCCTCGCGATGACCGAATGCCTCCGGAGCTCCGCCACCCCAGCCAACTGCATCAACTCAGCCGCTACATCAACCTGATCTCAACTAGAAAACAGCGGCGCCCCTCCGCTGTTCATCAGCATCGCCAGGTACCCATCTCTCTTTTCGTCCAATCCGCATTAGGGTTCCCCTAGTTCCTCGGTGTTCATTGAAGTTCATTGTTCTTGCCCATAGTTCATCTGCCATGTTGCTTAGTTGAGCCCAGACGCGATGTAGAAGTCATGCTTTGATTACTTTAGTATCTGTTATCAATCCGTAGATCTATTCCCTTCTGTTGAGATTCACCCCCAACGCAGTAGTTCATCTTCTGCGTATTAGGTTTTATCTATTTCTGCCTATTTTCGAACTGGTGTCGATCCAAAATTGTAAACAGAATTTGTGAAACTTGTTTGCCTAGCACTTAGTGAAAGTTCATTCATCTCCAGATCTGTAGATATCTGTTTGACCACTGTTGTATAGGCGGCTCAAATGATACTTTGTGACCCGCCAAATGCCGGCCGGCTTACTTATGAAATGTTAAACCGCCAACATATGTGCAACGTTGATATCACCCAACCGTGTCTTTCCGATTTAGCCATGCTATTTCTACTTCCATAACAATTAACCTTTGCACATTAACCATTTTTGCATAATAAACTTGCCTTCTTGTTGTTCTTTGGCGGCTTATCATCATGATTTTGACCCACCATGACTTCCTTTCTAGGCTTTCACTTGATAAAAATGACTAAGACCATCACCTCCTGCGACTGGGTCATTTCCAATGTCATGGAACAGTCTCTCTAAGAGTTTGTTGATATGGGCGTCTTGCCATCTAAAGATGCCATCCACTGGCGGGTCCCGGGAGTCGAGGTTCCACCTCAACCAAAGGAAGGAGAAGTTATAGTTTTTCCCGATCACATGTTCTGAGGCTTCTCACCGCCCGACTCAAAGTTCTTCCACGATGTTCTGCACTTCTATCAACTTCACCCTCAAGACATCGGACCCAACTCAGTCTCTAACATCTGCAATTTTCAAGTCTTTTGTGAAGTATACCTTCAAGAAGAGCCCAGCGTTGACCTCCTCAGAGAATATTATTATCTGAACCACCAAACAGAGATGACAAATGGGCCCAACCTTGAACTTGGTGGAATTTCTATTCAGAGACGAAGAGACGATGTCTTTCCTGTAGCCGCGCTTCCCAGTCACCCCAAAGGTTGGAATCTGACTTGGTTTTATTGCCAAGACACCTCTTCGGCGGGTGAGAACCCTCTGCCGGGTTTCCGCATCTACCAGCTCAACCCAAGGCACCCACTTCCAGACCGGATCAGCTCTGCCGAATGGGCCAAATACGGACCCACTTTTACCAAGATCAGGGCCTTGATTGCAAATGGCCTGACCGGCGTTGACTTGGTCTGATGCTGGGTTGGCTGGAGGATCATGCCTTTGAGCTGCCGCCCCGGTTTAATGTGCACATATACAGGTTATGTAGATGACCCCTTGCGGTTTAATCCCACATGTCTTGAAGAGAAGGACCTTAATGAAATGACCAAGTCCTTTCTTGGGGAAACTCTAGAAAACTGCAGCAAATTAGGGCTGAACCCCTTCTATGCCCTTAACCCGGCTCCAGCTGTAAGCATTTCAAGTTTTTTTTACTTTATTCATTATTCTCATACACTGCATTCTCCTTATTATCTTGCTTTCTTCAGGCTGACTCTTCTTTTTGGAACAAGAAACTTCAAGATAAGCTGGCCAAAAAGGTCAGGGCAAAGACCAAGGCTTTCAAGAAGACCAAGAACAAAACAGATACAATAGAGCACGTCACCCTGGATGATGAGTCGGAGGTAAAACTTGATCCTCTTGGCTCCTTTTTGTACATCTTATTAATGCTGACTCCTCTCAGGATGACGCGGAGACCAGCCAGGTAGGTGTTGAAGAGGTAACTATTATTTCCTCCAACTCAGAGCCTTTGCCAAGACAAAAAGTTCGGCAAGTGACCTGGAAAGTAAGATTTTCTCACCCTTTAGCTTACTTGGATCCAAACTTTATTTTGAAGAAACAACAGCATGAAGCCCGGCGCACAACCCGACACAGCGGAGGTGGTGTAGGATTGAAAGTATGTCTAGAGGGGGGGTGATTAGACTACTTGACAAAATAAAAACTTAACCTTTTCCCAATTTTAGTTCTTGGCAGATTTTAGCTATTTTAGGACAAGTCAAGCAATCATCACACAATTCAAGCAAGCATGCAAAGAGTATATTGGCAGCGGAAAGTAAAGCATGCAACTTGCAAGAATGTAAAGGGAAGGGTTTGGAGAAATCAAACGCAATTGGAGACACGGATGTTTTTCCCGTGGTTCGGATAGGTGGTGCTATCCTACATCCACGTTGATGGAGACTTCAACCCACGAAGGGTAACGGTTGCGCGAGTCCACACAGGGCTCCACCCACCAATGGGTAACGGTTGCGCGAGTCCACATAGGGCTCCACCCACGAAGGGTCCACGAAGAAGCAACCACCCACAAAGGGTCCACGAAGAAGCAACCTTGTCTATCCCACCATGGCCATCGCCCACACAGGACTTGCCTCACTAGCGATAGATCTTCACGAAGTAGGCGATCTCCTTGCCCTTACAAACTCCTTGGTTCAACTCCACAATCTTGTCGGAGGCTCCCAAGTGACACCTAGCCAATCTAGGAGACACCACTCTCCAAGAAGTAACAAATGGTGTGTAGGTAATGAACTCCTTGCTCTTGTGCTTCAAATGATAGTCTCCCCCAACACTCAACTCTCTCTCATAGGATTTGGATTTGGTGGAAAGAAGATTTGAGTGGAAAGCAACTTGGGAAGGCTAGAGATCAAGATTCATATGATAGGAATGGAATGTCTTGGTCTCAACACATGAGTAGGTGGTTCTCTCTCAGAACATATGAATTGGAATGGTGTGTGTGTTCTGATGGCTCTCTCATCGAATGCGAAGGAGGTGGAGGGGTATATATAGCCTCCACACAAAATCCAACCGTTACACACAATTTTCCAATCTCGGTGGGACCGAATCAATAAACTCGGTCGGACCGAAAATGTAAACCTAGTGACCGTTAGTGATTTTCGGTGGGACTGACATGCAACTCGGTAGGACCGATATGGTTAGGGTTTGGGCATAATGTAATCTCAGTGAGACCGATTACACAAACTCGGTGAGACCGAATTTGGTAATTAGCTAACCAGAGAGTTGGTCAGGTAAACTCGGTGGGACCAATTTGCTCTTTCGATGAGACCGAGTGGAACTCGGTGAGACCGAAAAGTTACAAAGGGGAAACACTGAGTTTACATTGCAATCTCGGTGGGACCGATTCGCTCTTTCGGTGAGACCGAAAAGTTACGAAAGGGAAACAGAGAGTTTGCAATCCCATCTCGGTGAGACCGAGATCCTTATCGGTAGGACCGAATTGCTAGGGTTTGGCAGTGGCTAATGACAAGTGAAACTCGGTGGCGCCAGATAGGAAGAATCGGTAGGGCCGAGTTTGGCTTAGGGTTTAGGTCAAATGTGGATATGGGAAAGTAGTTGAGGGTTTTGGAGCATATCACTAAGCACATGAAGCAAGAGGCTCATTAAGCAACACCTCATCCATCCTTGATAGTATTGGCTTTTCCTAAAGACTCAATGTGATCTTGGATCACTAAAATATAAAATGAAGAGTCTTGAGCTTTTGAGCTTGAGCCAATCCTTTTTCCTTAGCATTTTGAGGGTTCAACTTTCACATCCATGCCATGCCAATCATTGAGCTTTCCTGAAATAGTCATCTTGGAATAGCATTAGCTCAATGAGCTATATGTTGTTATGAATTACCAAAACCACCTAGGGATAGTTGCACTTTCAATCTCCCCCTTTTTGGTAATTGATGACAACATATAGATCAAAGCTTCGACAAATGATAATAAACATGAAATATATCGTCTCTTTGAGAAGTATGTGATAAGTAAGAGCTCCCCCTAAATTTGTGCATATTTAAAATTTTCTTTGGACTGCAAATGCACAAGGAGTTAGAGTCATGGGTTACTCTTCCATGTCACATACATCTTGGTGGAGCGCTTAAAATGATAAGAATGAAATACATGCACTCATCACCAAGAATAGTGAATGATCACATAAGATAGATAAGATTATAGCATTAAACAAATAATGACGTAGTATCTCAAACACTCAAAAGCAAACAAGTTCGAAAAACCACCAAATAAAGCAAGAGAGAAAAGCAACACACACTCTCTCTCTCTCTCGAAGCCTATGATCTATACATTTTTCTCCCCCTTTGGCAACAAGTTACCAAAAAGTTCCTAGAAAATGCATAGTACTAGATCGACACTCAGGCTAGATCTTCAGGTGGTGGTGGAGTCCGGATCACTCCAAGGACGAAGGCTTCGGTAGATGCTGAAGTAGACGCTGGAGTTGGAGCTGAAGTAGATGCTGGAGCTGGTGGAACTGAGGCTGTGGCTGGTGCTGAGGTGGTGGCTCTTGTGTCAGGAACTGGCACGGCAGATGACCTCGGACCTCTTGGCACTCTGGCAAAGGCATGAGTAGTAGTCCTGCCTCTCCTCTCCTGCATATCATCTTGGAGCTGCTCCACTGCAGACTGAACTTCCGTTACTTTGACATCCAAGTCATAGAACTTCTGTTCCATGATTCTCTCTAGGCTCTGCTGATTTTGATTGAGGGTGGCCAGACTTTGCTCAATCCTCAGCGTGGATGCAATCAAGTAACCAAGCTGCTCTTGTTTGGTCTTCAAGAAGTACTCAGATGCCTCCTCTTGAGTTGGCATCTTGGCAGCTTTCTCCTTCCTCGCCTTCTCCTTCTTTGCGTAAGCTTGTGCAGACGATGGCTCGTTCTCAGTCATTACAACTTCATTGTTCTCAAAATCTGGACGGATGGGCAAATGTTCCTTGTCCAATAAGTATATGCCCGTGCCCATCTTGGAGTTGATGAGCTCCTGAATTTGAGGGGCATATCCGCAGCTCCTCTTCTGGTCTGCTGCAGTCCTCTTGATTGTTTCCACTATTAGGCTCATCACCTTGAACTTCTGAGGCACATCAAACACATGTAGCAAGTTGATAGCATGGCCTCTGATCATCTTGTGATCTCCAGACTTGGGCAGTAAGGTGTGCCTCAAGATCCAATTGATAGTCGGGAGCCCTGACAGAAGGTAATGTACTGAGCCAAACTTGAAAGTATCAAGTGCTTCATTTGGGATCTCCTTGTACATATTTGACATTGAGTTTTGGTCCATCTTCTTCTTGGCATATATGTCCATGTCATCATCATGCTCCTCTGGGGCATTGATCAACTTTGCCCATTCCTCAACAGTGGATTGGCACCTCGTACCCTCAGACATCCATGTGATCCTCCCATCTGGATAAAAGTGAGCTGTGGAGTAGAACTGCATGATAAGTTCCTCGTTCCACTTTGTGAGCTTCTGCCCAACAAAGTCAGCTACTCCACAAGCTATGAAGCTGTCTTGCACTCCAGGATAGTGCTCCTCGTTGTCCTTGATGTATGTCCAATCAACCCATCGCATATCACAGACAATGGGCTTCTTATCTAGCAGCACTGTCTCATAAAAATCCCGCTGCTCCTTGGTGTGAAACCTGTAGTCAACTGCTGTCCTTCTCCTTGAAGCATACGGGTCTGCTTCTCTCCACTTCCTTAGCCCTGAATCCCTCCTAAGCTTCATGTCCTCAGCCACAGGATGAGCATCGTTGTGGTCTGGGATCTTGGGCTTGAGCTTTCTCAGAACTTGCTCTTCATCCTCTTCTTCAGCAAAAGTTTTAGGCACTGGGGCCTTGTTCTTCTCAGCTGCAGGGATGCTTCTTGTGTTCCTCTTTGGCTTTGGCTTTGGAGCTGGCTTGGCCTTGGAAGCAGCTCCGCCTAATTTTATGGCATCTCCCATTAGCTTGGGTGCCTTGGGTGCTGGTGCAGCTACCTCTTCTTGTTCTTCCTCTTCCATGATGGAAGCTTTGCCAAGCACTCTAGCCACAGTCTTCTTCACCCTTTCCTTTCTTTTCTTGCTATTAGCTGCAACTGGCTCTATGGGCTTCTCGGTTGACATTCTGGCCTTTGACATTGGCTGCCTGCCTGCTGGCCTTTTGATTTTCAGACCTGGCTTAGTGCCTTGAGCTGGCTCAACTCTCTTGGAAGTGGCCTCTTCCTCTGCCACATAGTCCTCATCTTCGGAATCTGAAGTCCTCTTTTTCCTCTGTCTCGTGGCAGCCTTTGGCAAGTTTCTAGGGGTGCTCCTGCTGCCCTCATCTGAAGAACTTGAGGGACTAGTGCCCTCACTCATGTGCACCTGCTGCTCTGACATGTTTTGGCTATCACTTTGATCAGACATGCTGCAAACTGACTGCTGACCCTGTGAACAGATTATAGATGAGGTAGAAAGGATGAGCATCACAAAATGCAGAGATTTTTGCAAAAAGAATGATCCAAAAACTTAGTTTTAGTTTCCCACTGAAATCATCTCGGATCTACCGATTTTCAAACTCGGTGATACCGAAGCAGTTTTGGAACCTAAACTAGTGAACTCGGTTGGACCGAGTCACTGTTCGGTGGCACCGAGACTGCTAGGGTTTCACAGAGTTCCAAAATTGGTCACACCGATAAGTAATTCTCGGTCAGACCGAGTCTCACTTGTGCAATGGCATAAGCCAAATCGGTGGGACCGAGTTTTTCAACTCTGTGGGTCCGAGATGGTTTCGGCGGAAACCTAAACCTAGAATTTTCGAATCAAAGCTAATCTACGGGCGTTTTGACTGGATAGGAGTGTTTCAATCATGGCAAGAATCATGAAGAACACAATGTGCTAGGAATCAGATTGGAGAATAGCACAAAGATCAAGTCCATACCCTAGTTCGGCGGGGACTTGCTACGGCGGCAACAGCGGGGCAGAATTCCCGTTGATGGCGACGGAGACCAGCTACTGGAGGCGGCTGGCGGCAAGAAGACGATCCAGAGACCACGAGGGCAGAGCAGGCTATCGCGCGGGCGAAGGGGTTCGGAGAAATTTCCAAAATTTTGCCCGTGACTATATATAGCCCGACCCTGTCGGTGTGACCGAGTGGAACAACTCGGTGTCACCGAGATTCATAACTGCAGGCAGTTACTGAAACTCGGTGTGACCGAAAGGTTCAAATCGGTTGCACCGAGATCGAAAACCTAGATCAACTTAGTGATCTTGGTAGGACCGAAAGTGGAGTATCGGTCAGACCGAGAATCATAAAGAGGTTTTGGAAGTTTAAGTCTATGACGAATCGGGGACTCCGAGCGCTCCTCACACAGAGTGGTTCGAATCTGACTTGATCAAATTTTGTGATGCAGCATGAATAGAATTTGAGACGAGAAAAGCATAGATAGCTAGAGGAGGTTCTTAGGCATTCTTGTCCATCCACTTGGCAAGAAGAAATAAAACCGAACAATCAAAACAACAAGTGGATGTCCTCGAATGAGTAAAATATGCAACCAGCATGCTCACACAATAAGATGGCAAATGAAATATGTGACAAGGCATGCACAACCAATTCTAGCATCTATCAAGCAATTTCCGATGACTAGGTCATCTATATATGAGTATATTGACTTAGGAGTCAAGTGAGAGCACTTGATCATAGGTCATACTCATCGTTTAAGCTCAAGTGGGGTTACCACTTTTACATAAAGCATTGTTTTGTTCACATCTTTAGAGTTGCTTTAGCTCAAGGCTTAGAGTAAAGCTCCCCCTAGATGTGATATCCCCCCTAAGAGGGATGAACTAACCTTGGGTTTTGTCGATGATGACTTCATGTAGATATTGAAGATGTGGATGCTCAATGTTGATGTAGATCTCTTGGAGCTATCCATTTGAGTGAATTGCACTTTCAATACCTACATGGGTTAGTCCCACAAGGAAAAAACAAGGATATCCATAGACATAGAGTGATGCACACACAAGATGATGTCCATGAAAACTTTTAGGCTACCTTGTCCCTTGTCTTACCCACAAGAGGGTTTGTGACTCCTTGAACTAGTGCAAGATGTGGAAGTTGATTGCACTTGTTCTTGCCAAAATGATAAGAGTGAAGTATGTTGGCGGAGTCACCCTCAAGAACTCTCTAGTTCTTCTTCTTTTGGATCCACACCATCTTGATGGGAATCCTTGGAGTTGTAGTCGTACTTGATGAAGTGGAACTTGAAGTAGTCTTGGGAATCCACTTGACTAAGGTCTTTGGAGCTTCTTCAAATGCATCAATTTCCTCTTGAAGCTTGTCCTTGCCTTTTTGCTTGTAGTCTTGTGGTGGAAGATCATCTTGAGATTGTGTCCCCTTGAAAGAAGTATACTTCTCTTGTTGAGGGACAAACTTTGTCTTGGGGTATTGATCTTCTTCCCACTCAACTCCATTGGCATTGAACTTTCGTTCAAAACCAACACCTTGATTCTTCCGGTGCATTCCTTGCTTGCGCACAATTTCCTCGAATTGCTTACTCCCGGCAAGGCTCTTGTACACTCCTTTCTCTATAATTCCCTTCAATAAGCTATTTTCTTGCTCAAGTGTAACTTGGCTAAGAGAATCATTAGTGGAATCAAGAGAACTACTAGAAGCAACAATATTGGATTTAGCATGATCATTGTTACTACTAGAGGAAGAATCTTTCTTGTTACTAGACTTGACTTGAGGCATGTAAGTAGATAAGAGTAAACGCTTGGCAATGTAAGAAGAACTTTTCTTGCGGAGATCATCATTGATTGCCTTTAAGAACTCATGCTCTTGCTCAAGATTGAGCTTTTCAAAGCGTAATTTCTCATGAGCTCTTAAAAGTTCTCGATGATCTTCGAAGATAGTGTCATGAGCTAACTTAAGAGTTTTTAGTTCTTTAGTTAGAGCCTCAATCTTCTCCTTATCATAGTCATTCGTTTTATCTTGATTAGCATGATTAATTGGTCTTTCATCATAGTATTCATCACTAGAGTTGTCACCAAGCAAATCATCACCTAACAAGTCATCTTCATCACTATTGAAATCAACATACTCGGGGTGTGTTACCTTAGGACCTTTGGCCATGAAGCATCTTCCAATTCCTTCATTTTGTGAGTCAAATATGTCGTAGGAGTTGGTTGACACAAGTGCTAGACCGGCAACACCTTCATCTAGAGTATCTTCGGAGTCGGAGTGATAACTTCTCTCGGAGTGGCTGTCGGAGTCGAAGCCGGATACCCATTCACCAACATGAGCTTGATGTCTTCTTCTTGTGTAGCTCCTTGATGATTTTTCCTTCCTTTCCGAATCCTTGCTTCTCCATGAGTATCTTCGTTCATAACGATCATCTCTACTCCTTCTCTCTCTTGGTGGTGATTCTTCTCTTCTACTTCTTATTTTTTGATAATCGTTCTTCTCTGTAGGGTGTCGTACACTCATTGGAATAGTGTCGGGTCTTCCACAATTGTAGCAATTTCGCTCTCGACTAGAAGATCTTTTGTCATTGTAGGACCTTGACTTGGAACTTCTCTCTTTGCTTCTACTCTTGTAGAACTTGTTGAAGTTCTTCACCATTAGGCTCAATTCTTCATTGAAGTTTTTTCTCACTTGATGATGTGGGAGCTTCACATGAGGCTTTGTAAGCACCACTTGATTGTTGTGAAGTTCCTCTTATCCTTAAGTGACATCTCATGAGCAACAATTCTTCCATCATCCGTTGGCTTGAGATCTTTGTAATTGGGCATCATTTGGATCAATGTGCACACGGTATCATATTTTCCATCCAAGGCTCTTAGGATCTTCTTGATGATGAATTTATCGGTCATCTCTTCACTTCCTAAGCCGGCAATCTCATTTGTGATGAGAGCAAGCCTAGAGTACATTTCAGGCGACACCTTCACCATCCTTCATTTTGAACTTGTCAAGTTGACTTTGAAGCACATCCAACTTGGATTCCTTGACGGAGTCGGTACCTTCGTGCATATCAATCAAAGTGTCCCAAATTTCCTTTGCAATTCTCAAGACGGCTGATTTTGTTGAATTCTTCGGGCACAATCCGTTGAAGAGAATATCACAAGCTTGAGCATTGTATTGCAACTTCAACTCATCCGCGGTAGCTTCACAGTTGTTCTCTCAAAGAAGTTCACCTTGCAAACCAACACACACAATAGCCCAACGGGGTTATGTCCAAGAATATGCATTTTCATTTTATGCTTCCAACTAGCAAAATTAGTACCATCAAAGTAAGGACCTCTACGGTGATAATTTCCCTCGCTAGACGCCATACTCTCCTAGGTTGTGAAACCAAGGCTATGACCACCAAAAGCTATGGAGATCAAAGCAAATGGAGACCAAAGCTCTGATACCACTTGTAGGATCGAAAGTATGTCTAGAGGGGGGGTGATTAGAACTACTTGACCAAATAAAAACTTAACCTTTTCCCAATTTTAGTTCTTGGCAGATTTTAGCTATTGTAGGACAAGTCAAGCAATCATCACACAATTCAAGCAAGCATGCAAAGAGTATATTGGCAGCGGAAAGTAAAGCATGCAACTTGCAAGAATGTAAAGGGAAGGGTTTGGAGAATTCAAACACAATTGGAGACATGGATGTTTTTCCCGTGGTTCAGATAGGTGGTGCTATCCTACATCCACGTTGATGGAGACTTCAACCCATAAAGGGTAACGGTTGCGCGAGTCCATGAAGGGCTCCACCCACGAAGGGTCCACGAAGAAGCAACCACCCACAAAGGGTCCACGAAGAAGCAACCTTGTCTATCCCACCATGGCCATCGCCCACGAAGGACTTGCCTCACTAGCGGTAGATCTTCACGAAGTAGGCGATCTCCTTGCCCTTACAAACTCCTTGGTTCAACTCCACAATCTTGTCGGAGGCTCCCAAGTGACACCTAGCCAATCTAGGAGACACCACTCTCCAAGAAGTAACAAATGGTGTGTAGGTAATGAACTCCTTGCTCTTGTGCTTCAAATGATAGTCTCCCCAACACTCAACTCTCTCTCATAGGATTTGGATTTGGTGGAAAGAAGATTTGAGTGGAAAGCAACTTGGGAAGGCTAGAGATCAAGATTCATATGGATAGGAATGGAATGTCTTTGGTCTCAACACATGAGTAGGTGGTTCTCTCTCAGAACATATGAATTGGAATGGTGTGTGTGTTCTGATGGCTCTCTCATCGAATGAGAAGGAGGTGGAGGGGTATATATAGCCTCCACACAAAATCCAACCGTTACACAGTTTTCCAATCTCGGTGGGACCGAATCAATAAGCTCGGTCGGACCGAAAATGTAAACCTAGTGACCGTTAGTGATTTTTGGTGGGACTGACATGCAACTCGGTAGGACCGATATGGTTAGGTTTTGGGCATAACGTAATCTCGGTGAGACCGATTACACAAACTCGGTGAGACCGAATTTGGTAATTAGCTAACCAGAGAGTTAGTCAGGTAAACTCGGTGGGACCGATTTGCTCTTTCGGTGAGACCGAGTGGAACTCGGTGAGACCGAAAAGTTACAAAGGGGAAACACTGAGTTTACATTGCAATCTCGGTGGGACCGATTCGCTCTTTTGGTGAGACCGAAAAGTTACGAAAGGGAAACAGAGAGTTTGCAATCCCATCTCGGTGAGACCGAGATCCTTATCGGTAGGACCGAATTGCTAGGGTTTGGCAGTGGCTAATGACAAGTGAAACTCGGTGGCGCCGGATAGGAAGAATCGATAGGACCGAGTTTGGCTTAGGGTTTAGGTCAAATGTGGATATGGGAAAGTAGTTGAGGGTTTTGGAGCATATCACTAAGCACATGAAGCAAGAGGCTCATTAAGAAACACCTCATCCCTCCTTGATAGTATTGGCTTTTCCTAAAGACTCAATGTGATCTTGGATCACTAAAATATAAAATGAAGAGTCTTGAGCTTTTGAGCTTGAGCCAATCCTTTTTCCTTAGGATTTTGAGGGTTCCACTTTCACATCCATGCCATGCCAATCATTGAGCTTTCCTGAAATAGTCATCTTGGAATAGCATTAGCACAATGAGCTATATGTTGTTATGAATTACCAAAACCACCTAGGGATAGTTGCACTTTCAGGTGGAGACCTTGATACCGGCTTACCCAACACGCTAGTCCCTCGCAAACGCCGAAAAGAGGTGCCTCAAAGTTCAATCCTCTCCTTTCCAAAGGCGGGTCTTATTCGTCAACCCCTTAATCCTTCCGACTCAAATTATCAGGGAACTTCTAATTCACCCTTTGGCAATTCTACTGGAACCCAACTGCCTACCTTCAAGATTGCCCCTGGGTGAGAACATTTGACTTCTTTGCTTTAACACTATTACGCTGAATTGTTCAAATCCTCATATGTCTTGTTTTCAGTGGAATAGCCAAACCAAGAAAGAAGCTGAAGATAAGCAAGTCGGCTGAAGATCCTAAGGTTAATGAGCCGGAGAAACAGATACCAGCATCAGAGGTTTCAGAACCCTGAAGACACTACTAGTGACCTGATATGTCTCCAACGTATTTATAATTTTTTATTGTTCCATGTTGTTATATTATCAATCTTGGATGTTTTATAATCATTTTATAGTCATTTTATATAATTTTTTGGTACTAACCTATTGACATAGTGCCAAGTGCCAGTTGCTGTTTTTTGCATGTTTTTGACGTCGCAGAAAATCAATACCAAACAAAGTCCAAATGCAACGAAACTTTATGAAGATTTGTTTTTGGACCATAAGACACCTAATGGGCCAAGGCTCCGCCTGGGGGTGCTCCGAGGAGAGCACAACCCACCAGGGCGCGCCAGGAGGCCCTGGCGCGCCCTGGTGGGTTGTGCCCACCTCGGGTGCCCCCCGGACCGCCTCTTTGCTCTATAAATACACCAATATTCCAGAAACCCTAGGGGTTAACGAAAATCAATTCCAGCCGCCGTAGAGTCCAGAACCACCAGATCCAATCTACACACCATCACGGATGGGGTTCACCACCTCCATTGGTGCCTCTCCGATGATGCGTGAGTAGTTCTTTGTAGACCTTTGGATCCGTAGTTAGTAGCTATATGGCTTCCTCTCTCTCGCTGAATTCTCAATACAATGGTCTCTTGGAGATCCCTATGATGTAACTCTTTTTGCGGTGTGTTTGTTGGGATCAAATGAACTTTGAGTTTATGATCAGATCTATCTTTTTATATCCATGAAAACATTTGAGTTTCTTTGATCTCTTTTATGCATGATTTCTCATAGCCTCGTATTTTTTTCTCCGATATTTGGGTTTTGTTTGGCCAACTTGATCTATTTATCTTGCAATGGGAAGAGGTGCTTTGTAGTGGGTTCGATCTTACGGTGCTTGATCCCGGTGACAGAAGGGGAACCGACACGTATGTATCGTTGCTACTAAGGATAAAACGATGGGGTCTATCTCTACATAGATAGATCTTGTCTACATCATGTCATCGTTCTTATTGCATTAATCTGTTTCTTCATGAACTTAATACACTAGATGCATGCTGGATAGCGGTCGATGTGTGGACTAATAGTAGTAGATGCAGGCAAGAGTCGGTCTACTAATCTTGGATGTGCTTCCTATGTAATGATCATTGCATGGATATCGTCATGAGTATTCAAAGTTCTATCAATTTCCCAACAGTAATTTGTTCACCCACCGTTTGTTATTTTTCTCGAGAGAAGCCATCAGTGAAACCTACGGCCCCCGGGTCTCTTTCTCATATTATTTTCCTTCACGGTCTATTTTATTTGCCTTTTATTTTCAAATCTACTAAACCGAAAATACCTTGCTGCAATTTATTTTATTTGGCTTCGATCTATCAATATTTACAACTCTCTCATGTCCATTTGTCAATTTCTGGCGCCGCTAACCGCAAGGGAATGACAACCCCTTTTTCACGTCGGGTCGTGAGTAGTTGTTATTTGTGTGCAGGTGATTTTTACGTTGTGTTGATTGGTTCTCCTACTGGTTCAATAACCTTGGTTTCACATCCGAGGGAAATACCTACCGCCGTTGTGCTGCATCATCCCTACCTCTTTGGGGAAATACCGACGTAGCTTCAAGCAACATCAAAAGGAATTTCTGGTCCCATTGACGGGGAGGATCTTCAACATATACCAGGCTCCTAATCACAAATCTCATATCCTCGCAATTTACATTATTTGCCATTTGCCTCTCGTTTTCCTCTCCCCCACTTCACAAAAAATTGCCATTTTATTCGCCCTCTTTTTCGTTCTCCGTTTTCTCGTCAGATCTCGTGTTTCCTTGTGTTGGCATGTGTCCCCTATTTGCTTGCATCTTCGCTTGCTAAAAATCTATTGATATGGATCCCCATCCACTTGCTAATCTTTTTAAAAGATCCAATCATGATGAACCAATTGCTAGTGAGTTTAGTGCACTAGATTATCTTTATGAAGTTTTGCTTGAGATTCGTGAATCTGAAAATTGTGATGAAAAATTTTATGAAGTGATTCATGATAGCTCCTTGAATGAAAAGCATGATTGCAATGATTTTACTATAAATTCTATTAATGACAATTTTTCTAATAATACGAAAAACCCCAAGCTTGGGGATGCTAATTTTGCTATGACTACTATTTGTTGCAATGATCATGATTGGGGTGATTCTTCTTATGATCTTGAAATTTTATTTAAGCCTCATGATGACTATGTTATTTGCAATAATTTTGAAAGTGGGTTTGGAAGAGTGTGAACTTTAGGTAAAAATAATCCCACATATTTGGAGAGTGTTCAATCTTATGAATTTTTCGATGAAAGTGGGTTTGGAGAGGTCATGAATTTAGTTGATGTTAATCCCACTATCTTGGAAGATCATAAAACTTCTATGCATGTGGATCGTGAAGAAAATTTTTTATATGATATCTATATTGTTGAATTTTATTATGATCCTGCATATAATTATTATGAGAAAGGAAAATATGGTTGTGTGAATTTTCATGTTATTAAATTTCCTCTCGTTATGTTGAGATTGTCAATGTTTTATTCCTCTCCTTTGCATATGCTAGATATCTCTTGTCTTGACAATATGTTTTCCTATAAAATTCATATGCATAGGAATTATGTTAGACTTAAATGTGTTTGTCGCATGCTTCATGATGCTCTCTTTGTGTTTCAGTTATTATCTTTCATGTGAGCATCCTTGAAATCTTATGCCTAGCTAGGGGCATAAAACGATAGTGCTTGTTGGGAGGCAACCCAATGAATAAAATTTATTTTTGCTTTCTGTTCTTGAGTGTTATCACAATTATGCTAATGTTATGATTGTGTTTTTTGTGTTTTAATTAGTGTTTGTGCCAAGTAAAGCCTTTAGAATCTTCTTGGGTGTTAGTTGTTTGATCTTGCTGAAAAAATAGAAACTTTTGGGCTCACGAAAATAATTCTCATATTTAAGCAGAGAGCGATAAAATATCCATCCCTTTTGCAGTAGATCAGTATACAAATTGCTCAGGCTGTCCTAAATTTTTCAGAATTTTTGGAGTTACAGAAGTATTTGAAATAGTCAGATTGCTACAGACTATTCTGTTTTGACAGATTCTATTTTCTTTATGTTGTGTGCTTGTTTTAATGGCTCTATGGTTTTCTTTGATGAGTTTTTGCCATAGAAAAATTGGAATACAGTAGATATAATGCAAAAAAATATGAATTGGTTTGATACAGTACTTATAGTAGTGGTTTGTTTTCTTATACTAACAGATCTCACGAAGGTTTTGTTGAGTTTTGTGTGATTGATGCTTTTAAGTTTTTGGTTATCTTATGACGGATGAAGGAATAAGGAGTAAGAAGAGCCTAAGCTTGGGGATGCCTCGGCATCCCAAGATATTATCCAAAAGAGAGCAAGCAACTAAGCTTGGGGATGCCCCCGAGTGGCATCCCCTCTTTCTTCTAACGACCATCGGTATTTTACTCGAAGCTATATTTTTATTCGTCACATCCTATGTGTTTTTCTTGGAGCGCTTGTATGATATGAGTCTTTCCTTGTTTTATTTTGTGTTTTAAGTCTTGATTCCTTGCTGGACACACCTATTTGAGAGAGCCAAAATTATGTCATGACTTGTTAGAATTGCTCTCTATGCTTCACTTAAATTTTTTATGAGCTATGGACTTGCTCTAGTGCTTCACTTATATCTTTTTGAGCACGGTGTGCTTTAGTATTTTTGAAGAAATGCTCTCTTTCTTCACTTAGATTTATTTGAGAGTTATTAAAATTTTCAAGAAATGCTCTCTTGCTTCACTTCAATTAATTTGAGAGAAAAGAAAAATTATGCTCATGATCTTCACTTATATTTGTTTGAGCTTGTCAAAAGCAACACATGAAAATTAGTTCCAAAGTGATAGATATCCAAGAAGGATATAATAAAAACTTTCATGAAGATCATTGGACAAAATAAACTTGATTCTTAGTAATAGTTTTGAGATATGATGATGTGATATGTGAGTCATGTTGATGAGTAATTATGCTTTAGTAAGAATATTGGTGTTAAGGTTTGTGATTCCCTATGCAAGAATGAAATAAAATAATTCTGCAATGAAATTATATCCTACTTGTGGTGCATTATTCGGTGTTAATTATGCTTAATGCTCGCTTACGAGATTATTCGTTTCTTAGTTGGTCGCTTCTCAATCTTTTTGCTAGCCTTCATTTTGCACTAAGTATGATCACTACTTGTGCATCCAAAAACCTTTAAACCAGTTTTGCCACATGAGTCCACTATTTCTACCTATATGTGGTATTCTTTTGCCATTCTAAGCAAATTTGTATGTTCCATCTCTAATTTTCAAACTAAACTTCTCTTTTCTGTGTTCGTTTTGCTCGTGGAGCGGTGAGGGGTGGCTAATATTTTCCATGCTAGATGTGTTATTCTCAAGATAAGTGTTTATTCACTTGTCATTGCATGAGAGTAAGGCAAAGGTATTAGGGATGCCCAGTCCTGAAATGAAAAATGAATTTACTTTATGTTGTCAAATAATAAATTCCTTGGAAAGTGTTGGTATGGAGGGCAACCGTGGATACGGCTAGCCATGGAAAGTGAAAGTATGGTGGAAAAAGGAATAAACTTTATTTCTATTTGGGAACCGCCTTTGATATATCTAGCATGGAAAGTTTTGGGAACTCTAAGTCATTTTCGTTGGTGGTAAGGACACACCTTCCAAAATGTTTTTATCTCTAAGTTTTTTGCTTTGATCTCTGGCACCTCTACAAATCCCTACTTCCCTCTACGAAGGGCCTTTCTTTTATTTTATGCAATTTTTATTTTGAATTTGAGTCTCCATCTTCTCTTATAAAAGAACCAACTAGGAGGCACTATGATCGTACTTGAGCATTGGGTGTAGTTAAATGCGAGTGTGTTTCATGAATGGATCAATGATTAAGCATGATGGGCTAGGGATAACTTATTTTAGCATTGATGTTTTGAAAGACATGGTTGCTTGTTGATATGCTTGAGTATTTAAGGTATCTTGTCAAAACTAGACTATTGCTTTGAATAATATAAAAGTCCAAATGTCCATGCTATAATGAAAATAATATGATATGATGAGGACATCAATACCGTTGTTACACCCACAGCTCCTACTGGTACATATATTGGACCAATTACTAGAGCTCGTGCACGCCAATTAGATTATCAGGTACTTTCGCTTCTTGGTAATGATTATAATGTTCATGAGAATATGATGCTGCCTAAATTGGATACATTTGTTTTGCTTACAAATGAAGGGCCTAGCTTGGACAAGAACGATGAACCTTGGAGCAAGTTCAAGCATGGAGATGATGGCATGTGCAAGGGGAACAAGAATGGAGTTACAAGTGATGATTTCAGGACTTTGAAGCCACCATAAGGAATGCATGAAGCCTTGAATGAAATATACAAGATGCCACTTCATAAATTTTGTCCATAGGCTATTCTAGGTGCTGCGTCACCTTATTATTGGGCCATGCCCATGTATTTTCGAAATACTTAAGTATAGGCTGTTTTTAGAGTCTGTATGTGTGGGGAAACAAGAGTTAGGGTTGGTTTCGGACCCCTCCACCAAGGGCCACGAAATTCCCCCTCTCTCCTCCATATATACAGCCCTTAGGGCATCGTTTAGACTTTGGGTTTTGTTTAGATTAAAAGTTCGCCATAGCTGCAACTTCGCGTACTTCGTTTGTGTCCAACGACCAGACCAAGACGTCACAAAACCCCACCTTGATCAATAAAGCTTTCATCTATATTCGCAATATCCAGACTGCAATCTCAGTTTCTTGCTTGTTCTTCGTTTGCTCACAGGAAACAGGCCCTCGTGGTCAGGTTGATCGTGCTCCGGCGTGGTCAATAACCCCTCGGAGTTGGTTTAGCGATTGCTAGGGCGCGACGTCCTCGCACGTTCGTCGTCGGATCGTCAAAGTCGACTTCCTCTAAAACGATAGCCACCGTCTCATCGAAAGACGGGACACCTTTGCCCCTATCACTAACTAACTAATTAACCTAAATAAAAACGGCAACAAAAAAGAGAGAAAAAGAGAGGAAAGAAACCTCACCAGGGGGCGGAGCGGCGCCGGGCGGCAAGGCAGCGGGCGGCCTGAGCAGCGGGGCGCCGGGGGGTCGGGGCGTCGAGGGGCACGGGGCGGATCACCGAGCGGCGGGGGACAGAGCGGCAACGGGCGGCGGGGCGTCGGGGCGGCAGGCGGCCTGAGCGATGGTGCGCCGGGACGACGAGGTGCGGGGGATCGGGAGCGTCGGGGGAGCGGGCGGTGGTTAGGGGCTCGGCGTGGTGTCTGGCGGCAGGTGGGGCGGGGGGGTGGTCAGCAGGCGTGGCCGGCGGGGCCGGGGCGCGCGAGTGCGGTGAGGATAGAGAGAAAAAAGAAGAGAGAGTGCGCCCACGACGGCAAGCGCCTGCACGAGGATCGGGCCGAAGAACCACTGTCGTCGTTCCCGCCCGAGAACTATCATGTGGTCGTCTGCGGACCCTGCCCTGCGCCTCCGACGTTCTAGTAATTATGCCGCGTACTAGGCGGGTCAGGGCGGGAAACAAATACAAAAGAACAACGAAACGTGCAGGGATACGACCAGCACAAAACCTGACGACCCAATCTCCCCAGAAATACAGAAATAAGATCAGAGGGCTAGGAAGTATCCGGAGAGAGCGATGTAGTCCTTCTCCCGGTGCACGACGAAAGGAGGAGATGGAGAAGACTTGCTTGGCGGCGCAATGAACTGGAACGGTGGTGAGAAACCATACGAAGCCGGGCAGGATAGGTCGTGGCTAAACCACGTCCGAGTCGTCACGATCCAAAAGAATCGAAACGGTTCAGTAATTAACGCGTCCGTTAATTATTAATTAATGACTCATTAATTTTTCCCGAGCAGCAAAAATATAGACAACGTGCATAGCTCTGTCCTCGGCTCGGCTCAATCCCGCAACCCGCGGCGCACGTGACGAGCGAGGAGGAGGAGCGCGCGTGTAGGTCTCCTCTTCTCATGCTCATACAAGTGGTAGGAGCTCACCTTATAAAGAGGTGCAACTCTCTCTCAACTTATGAGGTGGGACTAAACTTTAGCCTCACTCACTCCACTCACATGTGTGCATGAATGGGCCAAGAGAATTTCAGAATTTTAGTTGGGCTTTGGGCCAAAGGCCTACTAGCAAAATTCCAACAATCCCCCACAAAGTCTCATTGGCACATCTCATCATTTAGTTCCAAAACATTGTTTATATACCGGTGCTTAGTGGAGACTGTGAAGTTGAACTTCCACTTAGAGATTTATGCTACACTAGATCACAACTTGAATAGTGGACTATGCCTTGAACTACAAGTTTCGAAACTAGTTTCACACAAATTCTTGACCGATACTGGGCTGCCGCAAGGCTTCCCCGCGGGTGGAGCGTATACGTCATACTCCAGGGCCTTTCATGAATTTATTAGAGAACACCCAATTCTCACAGACTGCGACGTTAACAGTCAAATTCATATAGGTGTGTTCCTCAGAAGATGTTCTGCAGGACAACATCTCTGCTTACCCGAATAAGCCACTTGGAACACATTAAGATAAGTATCAACCTGCCATGCAGATCAGGAGAGTATTGCATTGGGGGGGGGGGGGGGGGGGGGGGGGTCAGCAGCGTGGCCGGCGGGCACGGGGGCGACGCGAGTGCGGTGAGGGAGAGAGAGAGGGGTGGGCGCGGGGCCGACCGTTTTTACTTAGGTTTAATTTATTTGCCGCGTAGCTAGCGGGGTGGGCCGGGGGAAACAGACATTAGGTTGGCTATACTCTTTGTCGTCTACTTGCGGACGGCAAAGAAGCTTTGTCGACTGCTAGCAGACGGCAAAGCTTCAATGTCGTCAGCTAGCAGACAGCAAAGAGCTGGCTGATGACAAACATGGTCTTTGCCGTTAGCTCTTTCTTTTCCGTCAGCTTTTTTTAAGCTGAGGGCAAAGACTTTCTTTGCCGTCAGCTAGCCGACGGCAAAGAGCTGGCTAACGGCAAAGATCCTGATTCCAGTACTGCATGCAGCTCAGTATGCAAAACCAGGCAGTTTTCCTTACAAAAATCAACATTGTCGCCTTTAATTATACATTTTCTCCAACTAAATTTAGATCAGATAAAGGTTGGATTCATGCTGATTAACAAAATACATGCTGAGGGAGTCCTGGATTAGGGGGTGTCCGGACAGCCGGACTATATCCTTTGGCCGGACTGTTGGACTATGAAGATACGAGATTGAAGACTTCGTCCCGTGTCCGGATGGGACTCTACTTGGCGTGGAAGGCAAGCTAGGCAATACGGATATGTATATCTCCTCCTTTGTAATCGACCTTGTGTAACCCAAGCCCCCTCCGGTGTCTATATAAACCGGAGGGTTTTAGTCCGTAGGACAACATACAATCATACCATAGGCTAGCTTCTAGGGATTAGCCTCTTTGATCTCATGGTAGATCAACTCTTGTAATACTCATATCATCAAGAACAATCAAGCAGGACGTAGGGTATTACCTCCATCAAGAGGGCCCGAACCTGGGTAAACATCGTGTCCCCTGCCTCATGTTACCATCCGCCTTAGACGCACAGTTCGGGACCCCCTACCCGAGATCTGTCGGTTTTGACACCGATATTGGTGCTTTCATTGAGAGTTCCACTGTGTCGTCACCATAAGGTTTGATGGCTCCTTCAATCATCGCTAGCGATGCGGTCCAGGGTGAGGCTTTCCTCCCCAGACAGATCTTCGTATTCGGCGGCTTCGCACTGCGGGCCAATTCGCTTGGCCATCTGGAGCAGATCGAAAGCTACGCCCCTGGCCATCAGGTCAAATTTGGAAACTTGAACTACACGGCCGATATCCCGGAGACTTGATCTTCGACGGATTCGAGCCCATGCCGGACGCGCCGCACAGTCGCGACGAGCAAGATGTAACTCTACCGTCAGACAGTGTTCGAGAGATCGCATCCGCAGCTACTCTGGCCATTAATCCAGAGCAAATCGCGCCATCCGAGAGAGGAGGGATAGACCCCGCCATGGAGGCTGCACTCTCAGTGCCGTTAGAGCCAGATACTGACTTCACCGCTTTCGAGAGCCGTGTCGCCGAACCACTGGATTTATCCCCAGCCACGGACTCTGAGCCGCCTACATCCGTGCCTGTCGAATCCGATGGGGCATCGATCATGGAGTTCACCTCCGCGGATATCTTTCAGCACTCACCTTTCGGAGATGTTTTAAATTCATTAAGGTCTCTCTCCCTGTCAGGAGAACCTTGGCCGAACTATGTCCGGCTAGAATGGGATGCGAACGACGAAGAAATTCGCTGCCCACTCACCACCCACTTAGTAGCCACTGTCGACGACTTAACCAACATGCTCGACTTCGACCCCGAAGACACCGACGGCATGGACGACGATGTAGGAGATGAACAGGAACCACCGCCCATAGGGCGCTGGACCGCCACTTCATCACATGACATATACATGGTGGATACACCCAGAGAGGGCAATGGCAAAGAGACAATGGAGGATGCCCCCTCCAAGCAACCCCGGCGCCGACGTCAGCGGCGCCGCTCTAAGTCCCGCCATAGCAAAAATAGCAATAACAACGCAAGAGGAAATAATAGTCTAGTCGACTCTAGAAGAAACAACGACTGCACCACCCCGGTGGCAGAGCACGATCAAGATGCAAACTACAAACATAGTATGGATCCGACGTCCGAACACGATGACGCCAAAGATAAGCCTCATCAATCCCCGTCTAGGGAAGAACATAGAGGCATACGTCGGGACCACAGACCCTGGAGTCTGGATAGAGGACTTCATCCTCCATATTCATATGGCTCGTGGAGACTATCTCCATGCCATTAAATACTTGCCCCTCAAGCTTAAAGTGCCAGCTCGGCACTGGCTGAAAAGCCTCCCCAAAAACTCAATTGGAAGTTGGGAGGAGCTCTAGGACGCTTTTCGGGCCAATTTTCAAGGGACTTATGTCCGACCTCCGGATGAAGACGATTTAAGTCATATAATCCAACAGTCCGGAGAGTCCGCCCGAAAGCTTTGGAATAGGTTCCTCACTAAGAAGAACCAAATTGTCGAATGTCCGGACGCCGAAGCCTTAGCAGCTTTTAAACACAGCGTCCGAGACGAATGGCTCGCCAAACACCTCGGTCAAGAAAAACCGAGAATAATGGCAGCCCTAACAAGCCTCATGACCCGCTTTTGTGCGGGCAAGGACAACTGGTTGGCCCGTAGCAGCACCAGCGACCCAAGCACATCCGAAGTCAGGGATGGCAATGGTAAACCACGACGCAACAAAAACAAGTATCGAATTAAAGAAGGTAGCCCAGATAACACGGCGGTAAACGCCGGATTCAGGAGCTCCCGACCAGGTCAGCGGAAAAAGCCTTTCAAAGGCAGCAGAGAAGGACAATCTTGCCTAAACAAAATTCTTGACAAACTCTGTCAGATTCACGGCACCCCAGACAAACCTGCAAATCATACCCACCGAGAATGCTGGGTCTTCAAGCAGGATGGTAAGCTAAACGCCGAACACAAAGGGGAAGAGACACCAAGCGAAGACGAGGATGTACCTCGCCAGCAAAACGCCGGAGGACAGAAAAAGTTCCCACCAGAGGTTAAAACAGTAAACGTGATCCATGTGACAAAGAGGAGAAGCAATCATGCACTCTGATGCACACGCGCCATAGAGCCTGTCGCCCCTAGGTTCAACCCCTGGTTGGCCTGCCCAATCACTTTTGATCGTAGGGATCACGTTACAAATATCCGGCGCAAAGGACTGACGGCCTTGGTGTTAGACCTAATAATAAATGGGTACCATTTCACATAGGTCCTCATGGACGGCGGCAGTGATCTAAATATGATATATCAGGACACAGTCCGCAAAATGGGGATAGACCCGACACAAATAAGCCATAGTAATTCTACCTTCAAGGGAGTAATACCAGGCTAAGAGGCCCGCTGTATGGGCTCTCTACTAATAGAGGTGGTATTCGGTTCTCCCAATAACTTCCGAAGCGAAACATTAACTTTTCACATCGCTCCATTCTGAAGTGATTATCAAGCACTACTCGGGAGGGCGGCTTTCGCTCGTTCTAATGCAATACCGCATTATGCTTTTCTCAAGCTCAAGATGCCCGGTCCACGTGGCATCATCACAGTTAGCGGAAATACCGGACATTTTTTACGTACGGAAGAGGACGCAGTGGCTCTAACAGCCGCGAACTGGACGGCCTCACCAACCAGAAAAAATGGCAGGTCGTCAAGACCACGGACACGGTTAGACAAATCCGGCGTTCCATCATATATAAATGAGATTGGTTTTCAAACCCTCATAAAATGATACCAGGGGCTTCCCGCACGTAACCAGGGCTAGCCCGGCTCAACTAGGCTTCTCTTGAATTTTGGTAGTTCATTGACGATAACCAATTCTTCTTTTTGGCACGGCAACTTTCACCTAAGTCCTTTCCTTTTGCAGATGACAAACGTGCTACACCCGGCCAGGACACGGCACAGCGGAGACACAGGCACAGACGTGCAGTAGGGACCCGTCCAAAGGTTTCTTTTTAGATTAAGACCCTGCGTAAACCTTTTTTACTGTCTCTTGTTGCTCACATCCTCCGAATACTCCACACAACCGAGAAGGATGCTGGCGTTATTGGCATGTGGCCATGCCAGAATTTTGCACGTACCTGGACATATGGGGTTTCTTATTAAGGGCATTGTTTAGCCTAGTATATGTAATAAAGACCGAACACCTTAGGGAGTGTTCGGCGTCGCGAGTTTGGCCCTATATGCATCAGCTCCGAATCATGCCTTTGGTCAAATGTTGGGTTTGCCTGGCTCCCACGTTTTGGTACCTTACGTTCCGTTATATCGGCTAAGGTAGCATTGGGAGAACTACTGCGGTTGTGCCCTGGTTCATCCGGGTGAGTACCTCAGTAGAGAAAGCCGAAAACTGACTGTCATGATATAGCGAGAGACTGGTTAACCACTCGATGACTCATCTAAATCTTCGGGATTCCTCCGCATTAACGAAGGGCCGTTTCCCGGTCATGTACGTACGCGACCCGTATTCGGACAAGCGCAGAAGTACCAGGGGCTATATAGTAGCCCCACTATCAAACTCCTATGGCTAAGTGAAAGTGTTAAAGCAATATAGTCTGATTGCCTCGTTCGCTGCGCTATCACCTCCTTAACGGACCAAGACATTGGATCAAGTGTGGATATGCATCTTTTGCGAACACCCCCGCATTATATGTGTGGGGGTGGAAGCCGACGACTACAAACTTTCAGGTTATACACATGTATACATAAACGGCCGCACAGGAGGCATCATAGTACTTTCGGGCAAAAGTATAAATACAGCCTTGATAATTCAGTAAAACATTGTTTGTACAATGGAAATACATGTCACTGGAAAATAATATTCTTCGAGCACTTAGCCTCTATCGAACGAGCACCTTCAAGAACTTCTTCAAAGTAGTGCTCGGCAGCCACTCGGCCTACAGCCGAACCCTGTGTCGTAACAGTGGTGACCTCCATCTCCGCCCAGTATGTCTTGACACGGGCAAAGGCCATCCGCGCACCTTCTATGCACGTCGATCTCTTTACAGCATCGATGCGTGGCACAGCACCAAGGAATTGTTGCACTAAGCTAAAGTAGCTATTTGGCCTTGGCTCTCCCGGCCACAGGTGATCCACAATGGACCTCATGGCAAGTCCGAACAACCTATGGAGATCGGCCCACTCGGCCAATCGCTCATTCAACAGCAGCGGACGGACTGGAGCGTGAAACTGTGACTAGAACAGCTTTTCCACTTCGGGACCTTTCTGATCCTTGAAGTACTCGGCCGCATCAGCAGCACTTGCAGCCAAATCCATGTACGCGTCCGCAGAACTCCATCGCCGGTCCAGAGGAGCATACTTCGGATCTCCGAACTTAGTCCACAACAAGAAGGGCTTCCCAGACACGATATCTTCAGCTTGATTCAGCTCTCCTTCGTCGCTCTAATTTTGGAGCGGGCTTCCTTGGCAGCCACCCGGGCCTTCTCCAGGTTCGTCGCCTTCGCCCAGTTTTCTTCTTCAAGAAGCTGGTAACGGTCAGCGGCATCTTTTAACTCTACAGCCATCTTGGCTATTTTTTTCCTTGCTCTCGCAATGCGCGGCCTGTTCGGCCCTTAACTCTTCGGCCGCCTTTAAAGCGGCCGCATTGCTGCTCCTTGCTTGCTCCTTGGCTCAGGCAAGCTCCGCCTGAAGGATCTCCACGGTGGCAGCTCCATCTGCAGTCACAACATATTAAAGATATTGGCATCATGCTCCTCTTATTATGTGACGATCACCAGAAAAATCACTCACCATGTGCCTCGTCAAGCCGCTTGTTGACAAGCACGAGGTCGGCATATGCCGCATCAAGTTGCCGCTTTAGCTCGGCAAACCCATCAGTCCGTCTAGCCACCAGAGCTTCATCCACGTGCACATAAAGGTGGTCTGGTTGTTACCTGGGACTATGATCCTCTGTTTGCCACCGCTTCCAATGACAACCAGAGTCTCAGGGCTACTATCTGCATAGGGCATACCTAACATATGCGGTACTGTTAAAAACATACATTAGTTCACGTACCTCGAAGCCCTTCAGCAGACTCATAAAGGCTTCATGCAAACCTCTTTTAGCGGATAAAATCCTTTCAATTACCGTACCCATTAGCGTACGATGCGCTTCTAAGACGGTTGCTTGCCCCAGAAGATCCTTCAGCATGTCCGACCACACATTGCACGGACCCTTGCTGTCGCTCTCCTTAGGAGCCGGATACTGGGGATTCCGGGTAGCAAAAGGGTTATCCTCTGGCCCTAGTGGATCCGGAGATACCCTTTGCAACGACACTTCAAGGTCGCCCTCTTCTTGAGCCAGGGTGTCCGGGGGAGGCGTTTCACTCTGCATCATCTCCGGAAGAAGATCCCCCAAAGATGAGCTCTGTCGAGAAGGGCAACAATCCGGACTACAATTTATAAGCATCGGTTATTGTCTTCTGAAGTAAGGTAGGATGTTTTCACTATTAAGTAATTTTCGATTACTTACAGCTCGGTAGAGGGCTGATCCCCGCGCGGACATTGTGCGGCAAGAATACCCTCTGAGGCAGGACCCTCTGATGAAGATTTCTTCTCCTGTTTGGAAACCTTGGTTTCCGGATCTTCAGAGGTAGTCCTCTTCCTTCCCAGGGAGAGAGAATGTCAGATTCTTCCCTTTGATTGTCCTCCCTCGTGGAGGTGCTCATTCCCCCGGCTGGAATAAGTAGCGAGTGAGGCCCGCTTTCGCCCTCTTTGTTGCCCCTATCATCTTCCTTTGAGGACACTGGATAAGGCGCCGGATCGAGCATCTTGTCCAGTAGCGGATTGTCCAAGCCCTCAGGAAGGGGGGCCGAACACCTGATCATCATCGCCTTTGTTATCTAGTCCTGGTCAAAAGGCGGCTCTTTAGAATGATGCGATGATAAATAAAAGGACATCAGGTTCGGCATGGGATTACTTACTTGGGCAGTGGGGCGGTTGCAGCTCAAGCCCATGTCCTCGGTGGTGTCCGGACACTCTATTCGGGGTTCGAAGAACGATTTGGACATCTCTTCGTGCGTCAGGCCGAGGAAATGATGAATAGCACGCGGTCCTTCCGGGTTGAATTCCCACATGCGGAGGGGCCGACGTTTGCAAGGTAGGACTCGACGAACTAGCATAACTTGCATTACCATAACCAGACTGAAATCTCCCTCGAAGAGATCTCGGATATGGCTCTACAGTATTGACACGTCCTTGGCTGGACCCCAGCTTAGCCCCCTGCTGATCCATGACATCAGTTGTGGTGGGGGGCCCGAGCGAAAGGTAGGGGAAGCTACCCACTTGGCACTTCGGGGAGCTGTGATGTAAAACCACTCCCGCTGCCACAATCCGGACACCTCTGGCCATGGAGCGTCAGCGATTTTTCTTATCAAAGCACCCCCGCACGCTGCGTGCTACCCCTCGATCATCTTCGGCTTCACATCGAAGGTCTTGAGCCATAGGCCGAAGTGAGGGGTAATGCGGAGGAAGGCCTCACATACGACAATAAATGACGAGATGTGAAGAAGGGAATCCGGGGCCAGATCGTGAAAATCCAGCCCGTAATAGAACATAAGACCCCTAACAAAGGGATCCAGAGCGAGGCCTAGTCCTCGGAGGAAGTGGGAGATGAACACAACGCTCTCGTTGGGTTCGGGAGTAGGGACGACCTACCCTCGGGCGGGCAGCCTATGAGAAATTTCGGCGGTCAGATATCTGGCCCCTCTCAACTTCTTGATGTCCTCCTCTGTGCGGAGGAAGGCATCCACTGACCTTGAAGGTTGGATCCGGACATAGTTGAAGGTCCGAAGCACCTGACCTGAGCTTTGGGTGTTAGAACTCGAGGCCGGGGAAGGATTCGATTGAGCGCGGGAGGGAAAAAAGAAAAAGCCTTGTCCCCTTTATAAAGAGGGTGAATATCAGGCGTCCTCCTCGTGGCCGTTTGAGACTTACCTAAGATCTAGGAGTCATACCAACAGGAACGGTTGGGTTACCCATGTTTGTATTGATGAGAATCCCGTGATAAGGGGAACACGATCTCTGCTTTGACAAGACGTTTCAAGGAAACCGCCTCGCGTTATGTGCGGAGCTGGTTAAGAAAAACGGTTCGAATAATGACCGGGCCGTGGCGTGATGTCATGCTGCCAAAACGTGTCAGCAGATTAGATTTGTGGAAATATTATTCTCTCTACGGTGGTACATGGAACTTATTTTGCAGGGTCGGACACTATCCTCGTATTCAAACTCTTCCGTGGTGTATTCAGAGGAGGAACCCGCCTTGCAATGCCGAAGACAATACTGCACGCCAGACTCATCGTCAGTGAAGCCTGGTTCAGGGGCTACTGAGGGAGTCCTGGATTAGGGGGTCTTTGGACAGCCGGACTATATCCTTTGGCCGGACTGTTGGACTATGAAGATACGAGATTGAAGACTTCGTCCCGTGTCCGGATGGGACTCTACTTGGCGTGGAAGGCAAGCTAGGCATTATGTATATGTATATCTCCTCCTTTGTAACCGACCTTGTGTAACCCTAGCCCCCTCCGGTGTCTATATAAACAGGAGGGTTTTAGTCCGTAGGACAACATACAATCATACCATAGGCTAGCTTCTAGGGTTTAGCCTCTTTGATCTCGTGGTAGATCAAATCTTGTAATACTCATATCATCAAGAACAATCAAGCAGGACGTAGGGTATTACCTCCATCAAGTGGGCCCGAACCTGGGTAAACATCGTGTCCCCTGCCTCCTGTTACCATGCTCCTTAGACGCACAGTTCGGGACCCCCTACCCGAGATCCGCTGGTTTTCACACCGACACATGCTGATGTAAAAATATAGTTATATACAACAGGTACTTACATTAGCATTGGAGCACAGAGAATTCCCGTAAGATACTTTCCTCTAATACGATCCCAGTGCAGAAAATCTTCTATCCTCCAAGCTTATTTTCTAAAAGAGAGATGGGTAAGAAACATGTAGAAAATATGACCAGAATGCTATAAAATTTTATGATGCGACGATACTCACATGCTTATTAGAATGGAGTTGACATATTTTTGCTAGACTAGAGCGGACTAGTTCTTTGGCCACTAGAATCTGCTTATTATCTGTAGGAGTTGGGTTTCTCTGTGCTGGAGCAGTATCTATGAAAACTGGAGTTGGTTTACTATCTCCTGGCGTTTGGATCTTTTGCAAAGACCTTGTTTGTAACCCTTCAAATTCTAACATAGCCGCCTTCCCCTTGCATGCCTTATTTAGAAGAATGGTGCTTCAATTATAAAACATGCTACAGCAAAGAGGTGGAATAGGTACTGAAGAATAGAAATGCATTACATATTGACATGTATTCCCTCCATCCGGAAATAAATGGATGGATCTAGGCGTATTTCAGTTCTAGATACATCCATTTTTATCCATTTCTGCGACATGTAATCCGGACAGAGGGAGTATGATGTAAGAGCTAGGGATACGATAGGACAACAGAGTAAAAAACACTGGTTGAATGTAAAATTGTATGCTAGTAGAATACATACAGAAAAACACTAAGGAAACATATGAATGTATGATTGGGAAACTAAGATGGCATTGCAACAGACCACTAGAACAACACTTCAATATAAAAAATATGGTATGGTAGACAGATGAAGTACATACTAATGAATAATAATGCATAAGATATTCAGAAGCATGATGTCCAAACTAAGCAGATGGCATTGCGATAGAGTAGAATGACAGTACTTGAATTTGAAAACATGTTATCATGAATGGAATAGGTACTGAAAAATAGGAAGGCATTACATATTTACATGCATGATCAGCAGGGTAAGCACATGGCATTGCAACAGAGTAGATGTACTCCAGGACATTATATGCATGTTGTACCCATATCATGGGCCAATTTAGAGCAAGGACCTTGTGGGGTGAATAGGATTCATCATCTTTCTGCAAGTCTTCTGAAGAACTCCCTTTACATGTTCCATCATATTGGGTATCATTGATGTCAAGTTTGTTGGCTGTTACATTGCTCCGTGAGGTTCTTGCGGATATATCAGTGTGTGCAATTATATCTGACATGCATGGAAGACAACTAGTAGCTAGATTTATGTAATGAGTGCATGTAGGAGATGACATAAATAGTAGGACTGGGGTTAACTAGCAGCAACAGGTCTCAAAAACTAAAGGGAGAACACAAATGAAAGCTATAGAATATGTATCTTTTGTACTCGAGATTAACTAGATGGCACACAAAAGTATTAAAGAACAACATAGGTAATACTAGAAGTGGTATAATACTATAATCACCAGCCTGTGGGATAGCATTGGCTAATGGATGATAACTATGGAACAACGTTACCTAAAGAACAAGTCTCTTAGCTGAACTATGGAACACCGTTAACTCCTGAACAAGACCCGTAAGAGATCAGCATGAATATACAATGAAATGTGATAATCTATTTCCCATGCATAGATGAATAACAAAGCCATAAATGTTGCACACAAGTAAGATGAGGGTACAACCTATCTGGCCGCCATCCATAGGAGTGAGCATCATGTGCTGACTTGTCGATGGCCATGCAGTTGTTGTGGTTGTCCATGTCGGGCACGCGCATTCGACGCAGGGAACTGTTGAGTGGGGACTATAGCTCCCTTCTGGTGTATGCTTCCCTTGTTGGAGCAGTTGTGGTAAGAAGGAAGACAGTGTGGCTGAAGATGCAGAAAACGCATAATGTTAAGAACGACACTTATCTGTAATGTGAAGAAATGCCCTAAGAGATCAACAGTAAGGTACGAGAGTGGTCACACGTCTGTTGACTGAACACTAAATTGGGGTCACACGATTTTATTTTATTTTGGTACTGTTCGATCTACGCTGGATGGCTTGATGACCGTCTTGAGCCTCCTGACTGACACTGTTTAGAATCTTACCTGAAGAGCCAGCGACCACCGGCAGGGCAGCCTGCCTCCGCCGTCCATGGCCGCGAGAGCTCTGACCAAAACCCCGCTCCCCGCCCCACCGCACTGCCATGGTTGCACTGCCCCTAGCCAATCCATAAAGACTCGCCGTCATCCAGATCCGGCGGTGGCAGTACCTTCAACCCACCCAACTCTAAGATAGCCATCTAAGCACTCCTTCTGCGGCGAACTTGTGCCCCCGCACACTTACGTTAGACACCATCCAACCGGCAACCTAGGAGCTCCGCTGCCTCGAGGGGTGCTGCTTCCCGTTGGGAATCGATTGGCCCAGAATAAGACAACTGACGCCTAAATAAAGTGATTTGATATGAGGGTACGACCTATCTTGCGGCTCGGTGAAGTAGGCAGCTCTAGCTACCGAGTCGGTGAGGCCGGCGCGGATGCGGTGGCTAGCGGCGGCATGAAAGCAAAGATGTCACGACGGTCGACGGCTACAGGAAGCAACGCCGGGGCCCTGGACGCATCCAAAGTTGGAGCCACTCCCGCGCCGTGCACAATAGCGGGGGTGAATCGGCTCCGGTACGGTTCACATGGCTGTCGTCGAGGTAGCTCCGGCAGCACGGAGTAAGAGGCACACGACCTAGTGCATGAAAGCAAATGGACAGTGTCTTTGGCATTGGGGAGGAGGGTGGCGGTGAATTTGGTGTTGTGGGGGTGCCAAGGAGGAGGGGTTGATTTGGCGCCCACGAGGTATGAATGGGGAATTGGGAGGGAGAACCATGTCTTACGGATGCATTTGTCTGAAATGTGGGGGGCGATTATAGTTCTACCCCTGCCTTTAGGCTTCTGGGCTTGGGTCTGTGTACTGAGGGTCAGGGATAGTAGAGTAACTTCGCTTCTCCCAAATAGTGGGCACGAGCGATTTCGGGCGAGGAGGGCGTGTTTTGAAATAGTGGGCATGACCGATTTCGGGTGAGGAGGGCGTGTTTTCAAATAGTTGGCGCAGGTGATTTCCGCAAGGAGGGCGTGCTTTCAAATAGTCCGCGCGAGCGATTTCGGGCAAGGAGAGGATGTTTTTCCGCCCATGGTTTATGAATTATTCAGCACATGTCATTTAGGCCGAGGAGAAGGCGCGCTTGGATGAAGTTACGAACCTACCCTCGATGTACAACGCGCCAATTGATGCATGGCCCACATAGGCCAGTAATTTCGCGTCTCCCATTTATTTGCTCGGGCGAATTCCACTGAGCAGAGGGTGTTTAGCGGTTCATTCAAATTTTTGGAGCACAAGCATCCACGTCTACCTTACCAAGTCAATTCGAATCAAATTTTGAAATATTAGCTTGCCACTTCTTTTTTAGATGGGGAGATGATGCTCGGGACTAATGTGTTTTTACATGCTTGTTGCTAACGATTTACTATATGACAAATAGTTGACCCACTCAAAAATGGGAATTAACCCCAAAATGAAATATCTTGATTCAATGAAATAGCTCGTTCACCAGGTCAAAATAGTGAACTAAATCCAAAATTGAACACCTCAATCGAGTAGCATGTTGTACAGTATTATAGTACTCCATGAACATGTTGAAAGTCAAATTAATGAACTTGTTTGATACGCATATCTCCGTTCATGTGTGGATTGCAGACAACATGTTCTCCAATTTAAATATTTGAATGCAAGTTTATATTGAACACATGGTTTATATCAGTCTTTGATGCATAAAACACGACCTCCCCTCTCCCGGGCTCCTGCTCTCTCTCTCTATCTCTCTCTCTCCAACAATCTTCAATTCTATCGCACGCATCGAAACACAAACCTTGTTGGTCCCTCTCCCTCTCTCTCTATATATCTCTCTCTTTGTGTGTGTGGGGGGGTCTTTCTAGTTCGCATGCACACTCCATGTATAGGTCCCTCTCGCACACTATGTATGATTCTCTAGTCCAAGCTAAATATCTTGGGTGCACTCATTGTACGCACACAAATTCCCTAGCTCATCACATGTAACTCTCTCACGCACCACTCTACCGTCTCGGAGCTCTTCCCTCTCTCTCTCAAACTCTCCATCTCCCTGGGTCACACATACACATGCACATCTCACTCGCACTCAATAGACCCATCTAAAACTCTCTCTCTCCCTCATTCTATCTCCATCTCACACACACGCACACAATCTCATGCCTAGCGAAGTATGATGGTCTCTCACTCAATTGTAGGCACAAGCAGTCCCCCCTATATGTATATGACTAGCTAATTCTTAGTATCCATCACAAACATGTGCATGGTCTATCTCGATTTCTCTTAGGGCATCTTTCTATCGCACACGCACCTCGTTCCTCGATCTCCCACCCATATAGTCCCCTCACGATCTGAAGGGGATCTCTCTATCACAAACACACCCTCTCTCCCTCCCCATGCGTACATCTTCTCCATGCGTCCCTCTCAACCTTTGTCCCTTGTTGGCCAGACCTCTATTGGCCATGTGCTATAGGGGTGTCTCTCTCCGTTGCAAACAATCACGCAGTAGCTACCTTCGTGTATATCCTCACCTCGCTTTTCTATCTCGAAGATGCATCAGTGATATGTTTGCATAAGAAACGAACACACACACTCTCTCTCTCTAATTTATCGTTTGTTGTCCCTTTCTCTTTCACACACATACTATTTTTGCACACTCACTCATTCTCCTTCACACACACTTGATCTCTCTCGACTTAGGCACTCTCTTTGGTCCATAGCATATAGATTTATTGAAAAGTCAAACAACACAAAGTTTGACCATTTACATAGAGAAAAACATTTACATCTAAAATGGCAAACATATATCATTAGATTCATCATGAGATGTAGTTCCGTATGATGTATCTTTGGTATTGTAGATATAAATAACCTGGTCAATGTTTCCAAAGTTCGACTTCTAAAAAATTTATATGCACTGCATTATCGAGCGGATGGAATATCTCTTTCCCTCTCTCAGCTATCTGACGCACCACTCAGCCGTATTGGGGATCCTCTATCTCTCTCAAACTTTGTATCTCCCTGGTTCACACAAACACATATCTCTCGCTCGCGCTACATAGACCCATCTAACAATCTCCGCCCTTGTTCTCTCTCTATGTGACACGCACCCCCCTAAGTACCATAATCCCTCACTCCATCATAGGCGCACGCACTCCCCCTAAGTATGACTATCTCTCACTAGCCATCAGGAACACATGTATTGTCTCTTTCCATCCATACGTCTATCTCGATATCTCTCGGGGTATCTTCTATCGCGCACACACCTTGTCACTCGGTCTCCCACCCATGTTGTCCCATCATGATCTCTAGGGGATCTCTCTATCACAAACATACACTCTCTCCTCCCCATGTCTGCATTTTCTCCATACGTCTCTCTCGACCTCTCTCCCTTGTTTGTCAGACCTCTCTTGGCCACGTGCTAGGGGTCTTTCTCTCTCGGTTGCAAACAACCATACACTATCTCCTCATCTCGCTTCTGCTGTCGAAGATGCATGTGTGATATATTTGCATAAGACACACATGCTTTTTCTCTACTTTACCGTGTGTTGCCCATGTCTCTTTCACACACACACACACTTTTTCAGTCACTCTTTCTATTGCACTATCTCTCTCTCTCTAGTTAGGTACTCTCTCACGTGCATAAGCATATGGATGTTTTGAAAAGTCAAACCTCAGGAAAGTTTGACTAGGTATATCTGGAGAAAAACATTTACATCTGGAACAATCATTACAACATGTACTTACTTCATACTATCATTTATCTTTGGTATTGTAGAATAAGTAAATATAAACTTGGTCAAAGTTTTAAAAGTTTGACTTTAAGAAAAATATAGGCACTACATTATCGAACGGAGGGAGTAGCTCTTTCTATCTCTCTCTACTTTCTCTCACGGGCCTCCCCTCTCACTCGAACTCTCTATACCGAGGGACTATACGGTCACTTTGTCAGCGTATAGCTCTGTATATTGTTTAGTTGACCGGTCAACCAGTTCACATGCTGCATTGTCAGCTCATGTTCTCTATCTTCGTGTGCTGGCCCAGGTGGCAGTCGGTGAAAATAAATAAAAGGAGGCCCATCTAACATGCGGTGAAGTAAACAAAGTTGAAACCACTCGGGGTAGCACCCCGCACTCTAATAAATTGAGGGCACACTTCTTCCGTGTGAAGGACGCATTCGCCCACACTTCACCACTACGCGGTGCCTTGCACAGAAGGAGGCACTCACGCACACCCAGCACACAATACACACCAGCACATGTGTACACAGGCGTCGCCGCCGGCTGAGATGGATTAGAGTGTACACATGTACATTGACATTGTCGGGGAGGATGCTGATGAAGTCCAAGCTTGCCGGATGCGGTTTGGCTCGAGCAGCTTGACCTCTTTGACGTTGGCATCTCAAAGAAGGATATGGAGCACCTGCTCCAAAGCTGTACTGCGCTCGAGTACCTTCGTCTTTGGCAGATCCACGGGTTCATTAGCCTCCACATCACCTCGACGAGTCTCTGATGGATTTATGTGTCTTGCTGGCCCCGCAACAAGACATCAACTGGGAAGAGCTCACTCCAGCTGTTCCACGTTATGGTCATTGAGAATGCGCCTTTCCTTGAGAGATTGCTTGTATCTGATCTCAAAGGTCCAACAAAAATCAGGGTCATTAACCGTTCGAAATTGACAGCGTTGGTGTACTCGTCTACCAAATTCTTCGAACTCTTTATTGGATCCATAATCATTCAGGTACAACACTCATCTTCTTCCCTGTCTTCTTGAAATTCACATTTTTTTTATTTCTTCTTGATGTATTTACGATTGACATCCAAAAAATGATTCCTACGAGCTTGACCCAGTCTGTGCGCATAGTGAAGATCTTGGCAATAAAATCTATCGGCCCCAATCTGGATCAAGTTGTTGGATTCCTTACATGATTTCCGTGCACGGAGAAGCTACTCATCAAGGTGAAACTTCTTTCCTATTAGTAAATGGTAATCACAACCTAGCTCAATTTTTTCATATTTTTCCCAAATTACGGTGACAAGTGTAGTGTTCAAAGCTGCATCTACGCACTGCACTGAAGAAATGTCTTTAGTATTTTTTCTCACGTGATCACCTGCATCATTTTTTTGTTGTACTACTAGTAGCCTAGGCTAGTCATAGTGGCAAGTAACTTAGACTAGTAACTCTATGGTTACCCTAAGAGCAAGTACTACCTTTGTCCTGGTTTACTCTTCCTATTTTGTAGTATCAAAATTTGACCATAGATTTAACTGACAAAATATTAATGCATGTCACTAATAATTATATCGTTGGATTCGTATTTGAACATAATTTCAAAATGGTATAATTTTGGGTGACATGCATTGGCATTTTCTTAGGTAAATCTATGGTCAAAATTTTACACTAAATACGAGGTAGTACAAAAGTGGGCTATAGCGTCCCTCCACTATGTAGGCCAAAACATGTGTCAAATTCACTTATGATGCATTTGGCATCGATGCCCCTCCACCTTGTGCCCCAATCTGGATCACCTACTTTGCTCTGGTGCCAAATTAACTCACGCAATGAAAAAACACTTGCGTGGAAGAGGGAGAGGACTAAGGCAATAAAAAACACTTGTTTGGGAGAGTGAGAGGCTGGTGTAGTTTGTTTGATTGATTTGTTTATACATGTGGGTCTGTGTGCACAGCGGTGCCAACTCTCTCACATCGCTAGAGCGGTGCCAAAATCTTTTGATTTGACATCGATGTGTATTATATGGCATACTTTTGAGAAATATGGCATCATCCACATAGTGGAAGGCAACACATGCCCAAGCTCTTCACGTGCTCCTAGGTAAATGAGAGGAGAGAGAGAGAGAGAATATCACTAGCCTTAGAGCCAACCCTATCGTATGAGCGAATGATATTGGCACCTCTAGATGACACAGCAATCTTATACAGCCAATTGCTCTAATATGTTCTCTTCTTTTGTAGATAAAAAAGACCCCAAAGTGAAAAATGTGATGCACTGTAACAATCTCATCGAATGCCTTGATCTCCATATTACAGAAATTGATTTGATCAACTACCGAGGCAGCACATCTGAGATTAAATTGGCCAGGTTCTTTGTTCTGGAGGCAAGTGTGCTCAATGTGATGAGGTTTGCCATTCTCTGGCGCAACAATGAATGGCGTGCTGATCACCGCAAGCGTCCAAGCCTAAATGACAAAGTCTCCACAGAAGCTGAATTTGTTTTTGAAACATCAAGTCGCCAGAGACTCAAAAATTTATTTTCCCATTAGTGACTTGTAAGGGCGGTGGATTTTAGTTTGTATGGTAATGATGCATCCACCTAAAGTAAGGAAAGTTCTTACGTAAACTTCCTAATAATTCCCTCTTCGTAGGTGCAGCATTACTCCTAACATTTGTAATATCAGTTTGAAACTTGTAATATTGCCGTGTCATATTGCTGCGTTTTCAAAATCCTGCTAATCAAAGAGGTCCTGAGTTGGTGATGATGGTGTGCCTGCCATCTTTCACCAATAGCCGTCAGATCTAGATCTGACGCATACAAAGCAAACTTCTATAGTTTTGCAAAAAGATGCCCGCACTTGTTCCCTATTTACAAACAACTCCTTGTATCTCGCAATCAGCCTTATCTTCTCCGCACCATATCTAGAAGGCCATGGAACAATCTGCCGCGATGGCCGCTGCTGGCGCCGTCCACCCCCAATCTTGGTGTTCCATGCAATGCACGGGCATCTTACTCATATAAGAAAAGTGTAGAGATACTCGTGGCCACGCACGGGAAATTATGTAGAACATGGCTAGTTGTAAGCAGGCTAGCTCTACAACCATCATGATAGTGACCGCACACGGTGAGGCTGACTTTGGTATGCCGAACACGGCGCCTACACTCAGGTCACTACAACAGGACCCCTCATATAGCAACGAATTTTTCCGTATCTAAATGTCCATATATGCGTTGCTAGCGTCTTTACCAATGGGTTTGGATGCGTAGCCTTATCCAGTGTTGCTAGCGCATAATGCAACGGTTATACTTCCGTTGGTAAAAGGAACCGTTGCAAGAGTACAACACATAAAACTGACTTTTACAACACTCATATACGTTGGTGGTTAATGTCCAGGAATTCAAATCTCATCTACAGGATTTCAAATCCCATTACTTGGCCACAAAGAATTTGCAATGCTGCAGGTGTTTTACATATAAAATGTGAATAATATTTTATATATTGCCAGTAATTAAATTAATGCTCCACATAATGGTGATAAGTATGCATATCAAGTCGGAATAAAAAATATACGCACGACAGGAAGAAATGATATATTGAAAAAAACTATGGGATTACAATAGTTGATATTACAGGAGGAATAACATCCAGATGTGATGCATAACCTGAATATTCTCTTGACAGCAAAACTTAAACTAAAATCATCCATCAACATCCCTACAACTTAAACTAAAACTTAACCGAGGAACATCATCCAACAGGAAAAGCATCCCTACAACTAAACTAAAACTGAGAACAGCCATCATCGTCTTCATCGTGAACCAGGAACATCATCATCATCATAGTATACTTGCCGCGCACCCATGTAATCATTCGTATATCTTTTGAATCTACAAAAAAAATAACAAAATGAACTGTTAAAACACAGTGAAAATAGTGATGGGTTGCCCAGCAAATAGGAAACATTACTTCTTACAATGGGTCATTACTTTCGAAACATTGGTTGCCCGCCTAGATTACAACTATTACAAAGAAAAGTTGCGACCTGAAAGTATTCCCTTACAACTCAATATACTACTTCAGGTCACAAACACAAACATAAACAGATTTGGTTGTGGCCTAAAAGCAAGCCACTAATAACATAGTACCTACTTAGTTGACGGATTAAAAGCATAATAGACACTGCTTGTATGGAACAGTGCAAGTGACATAATGGGAAATTCAGCAATTTACAAACCATGACAGCAAGAGTTCATGAGGGTAATTCAGCAATTTATGAATCAAAGTGGTATGAGCTCAGTGGTCACTTTAGCAATGTACACATCAAAAAGGCAAGAGTATCTAAGAAGAACATTACTTGCATTTCCGTCTTCACAAACAGTTAACATATGGAGACCGCGGACAGTTACCAGAACTATGACTACGGACACTGTTGTATCTTGGACAAATCTACTCGCAGCTCCAGCCGTCCGTGATGTCACCTCCATCTCGGCAGTGCCGGAACGGATGAGTGCGGCACCTCACATTAAATTACACACAACAATAGGTACACAATTGGCGAGATAGGAGTACATAAATAGTTGAATAAGAGCAGAAAAGAAGGTTGAAAACTAGTTAGAGCTAATCTAAGCAATAAAGGAATAAATAAATAATCACCTAAACGGAAATAGACTTAGTTGAAGGTAAAACTCAATGATGTACTATGAATGTAGAGCCTGGCACATTGAAAACCACCGAATGGCATTGAGTATTTCTTTCTTCGGAAACCTGCGCACAAACAAACAGTGAGCCTCTATTTAACGAATGACTAATATGATGATTAACAGTGAGCTGTTGCCGGTGTATATGTGCGTGTGCTTGCTGCAAGCTTTAGTATATGAATGTTTGCACATGAACATGCATAAAGCTCAGGTGTAGGTTGGATCTAAGTGGGGTATTAGGATTCAGTTTTTTTACACTATGATGTACAGCGGTAGTAGATAAGTATCTTTTTTAGATTAGTAGATAAGTACTTGGTATAGATGAATCCTTTGCATTGACTTGAACCAAGTGCATATATAATAACTGCATGCTATGAGAGCAGTGGCGGAGCGTGACCAAAACACAACAGGGGGCCAAATCCATCTAAAAACACACAATATGCATGAAAAAGCTACTCATCATAGAACATGTGTAAGTGATAATTTGAAGGGATCCCATAATTATATGACTAAATAATATGTCGTTTCCATTGTTGCTATATATCTAAATCAGGAACTTATAATGCATCAAATTTTCCAGCATTTAACCGATGAAGTGGACATCTATATGAATAAATTATCATCACACCTCGCTTCTCAGTTACTCTCTCCGTTCCAATCAAAAAATAGGACATACACTTTCTGTAGTAAACTAACCAAGCAATTAGCCAGGCAAGCACAAAGCACCAACCAGCAGTGTCCAAGGCATTTGGTTTCAATCAACAAGGCACCGTAACCCAGCAAGAGGGTTAAGGTCTAGTGCGCACAAGTGCTGGTGCGTCCACCGTCCGGCGTGGTGGCTTGCCGGCGTCAGCGGCATGCAGCTCCAAGCCTCCGACCGATAAGAAGGGGATAGACAAGTCGATAAAGAGGAGGAGCCAAGGAGGTCATCAGATGAACGAACGAGTTCGCAATGGTCGATCGCTCAAATCATGTCAGCGGACAATGGTTCACAATAGCTGTGGCCTGGTAGTGATCTAGCGCTACAGTAGCAGTCTATCGGAGCCGTGGAGAATCGGGGATGGACGCTGTTCCTAGACTGCTACTGGGCATTATCTCCTGGGCTGTGCTAAAGTAGTGAATAAACTTGGTATAAAATTCTTTTTGTAATTTTGGAAGGGGGGGTCGTGGCCTAGTTTCGCCTCCACTACCCTCCTCCAGTGTATGAGAGGACAATCACATAACCAAATGACAAAGAAAATGTGTACTGTCTTATTTATCAGTGTTCTGAACCATATCAACAGCATCAAAGCAAAATCATAGAAGAAACAATGTGGATTATTAATTCACCTGCTCACTAAACACAAAGATGTACGTGCTTTCCCCAACAGGTCCACGTCCACTAGTATTTGCACTGGACGTGAAAGCCACCATTAGCAAGCTACTACATCCACCTAAATAACCTGACCATCAGACTCCCAAAAAGTGTGAAATTGCAACAAAAACTTTGATTAGTAACTCATCACAACTGCAATACAGAGATCTATTAAGACTGGATCCCTGCTTAAATATTGTAACTCTTGTAATAGACTATTTAACATGGGGTCCGCATATATGAAGTAGTGCTTCTCTGCATATTAAAAATAGAAAGGATTAATGACTCATCTATCAAGGATGGATGAATTAGCACTTAGCAGCGCATAAGAATTTTTAAAAATTTGATGCTCCATTGATATCTAATCATTACTAATTTAATAGAGTAGCAATCCGTGCATAAATGTAAACCAATGGAGATCAGAAGTCAGTCTACAGGCCTATCAGTGTTCGTCAGTGAATTGCACAAGGGCCAAACTTTTTTGACAGGGATTAGCAGCAATAGAATCAGGGGTGTATACCTAGACGTCTATAGGAGAAGAGAAGAACAGAGGTTAGAGAAAGGGGAAGAGAGAGAGGCCAAAGCCAGGTGAGGGGATTCACTCACCGGAAGAGAGGACGACATGGCCACTGGTGCCTTAGCCGACGCCCGAAGCCCTAGCCATCGGGGAAAGGTCGCGGGTGGGCTTTGGTGGCCGCTACCACCGGATCTAGCCGCATGGAAGGGCGCCACGGTGTGATTGGACGTCAGGTTGTGCTTCGCGATGGCGGGATTCGCCGGCCGGACGTCGCCTGAATCAGCCGCCGCAGGTGGCACAATGAGCAGTCACATCAAGAAAGAGAGATGGGATGTGAGAGGGTTAATTGGGTGGGTGGGTGGGTGATGCGGCGGATCTGGTAGCCTCCAGAGCTGTGAGGTGGGAGGAGGGCAGGGGAGGGCCGGCGGCGAGGAGGAGAGGAGGGTCTCGAGGCAGTTGGTGGCGGTGACTTGGGGGAGAGGAGGGGCATCGGGGGATCTGTTTCTGGCGCATCTCTCTCTCCTTCCCTGTTTTTTTTGGTATATGTCCCACGATAGGGTCAAGAGATGTAAATCTGCAACGCATATCTGCAACCTTTAATATGCGTATCTATTATGAATTTTACAATGTATAGCTAAAATGTTGTAGAATGTGCGTTGCTTTATAAGGGGTATTTTTGTAGTGGGTGTCATATCCGGCGCAGGGTCTTGTAACTTCACTATGAGGAGTAATTTGACCAACGGGTAGTACAGTACTAGTACTACATTGGTAGTACTACTACTAGTCTAGCACCACCGTCTGGATTTAGTAGTACTACCACATCCGTCTGGATTTAGTATTTGACTAGCAATATCTAGTAATGCATGTCACAAAAAATATACTACTCCCTCTATAAATAAATACCTGGAGTATTGTTTTATTCATTTTTTTAATGTAGTTCCCGATGATATTATACACTCTCCCTTCCAGTAGGTGGCTCAAATCTGAAGTCTCATCAATCAGACTACTATTGTACTCACCGAGCGCTTAGCTTGCTAAGCTACCAAACAAAATTTGCAATCAAAGACTACTATTGTTCCCCTCCGTACTGGTGCATTAGTCACGTTATGAAAACCAAATAATCCCAAAACTTTTAGGCGCGGTGCATTAAATACCCACCTCATTCCCTGTTTTTGCCACAAAAAAAGAAATCACCCAATAGGAGACATGGGTGCGTATGCATTCAATGACTTGAGACTAATTAGCACAATATTTTTGGTTACATGCATTAACATTTTATTAGTTAAATCAAAGGACAAAACTTGGTGCAAAATGCAAAGGGGGCCTATAAACCAGTAAACATCAAAGTTCTCTCATTTTGCCCCAACTTGGTCTTGCTGAGATGACTATACTGCACCAGCACGGAGGGAGACGCAGCTTCAGTGCCATATTGCACATGCCTTTCGGTGTATGACAGGTGGGCCCAACAAGTGGCTGCCCACCTGTCATACCGCCAAAGGCAGGTGCAGTTAAGGCACCGGAGCTCAGTCCCATGGGGGGAGGGCCGAGGAGTAGATGGACAACACACACGTGAATGCAACGTAGTCTGCACTTCTCATATAAGGGCTCCCTGCCAGTCCTATCTACGAAATCCTACATACCTACGCACCCTAACCAAGGGCAAGAGTGATCACTCCAATCGCAAGATCAGTTGACTAGAAGCTAGACCCATGGAGGCGATGAGCGCGAGCATCAGCCGGCTGCGCCAGATGGTCCACGATGCCGACCTGCGGCCTGACACCAAGGAACGTCTCCAGGTCATGCTTGAGGCCGCCAGGGTGAGAGGCCTCTTGGATGACAACTTCGTCTCCTTGTTCGACAAAGTCCTCATCGGCTTCCTCGACAAGTTAACCATCGTCAAGAAGCTCGTGGACGACCTTGACGTACACCTCCAGCCTCCATGCGACACCTAGCTCTAGTAGATCTAACTAGAACTAACTATTGTGCTAGTATACTCCAATATTAGGTTGGCTCTATGTGATATGGCAACTTCATATAACCAGATGCTGGCTATACTACTACGGTACTCACACTCGAAGAAGCGAGTCGGAAACCATTCATAAATTGAGTTTATGACATGCATATGCAAATGTACCATTCATTACATACAACAAGTCATAAACACACAGTGACAACGAGGATACATGTTGGATTATAGATTAGTTCCAACAAAAAATTCTAGTAAATACTAAAGTTTTCATCACACAACAAATAACAAGCAATGAAAAGAACTTCAGCTCAACCAATCCACGGCATTGGAAACGCTAGCTTTGAACCATAGGTAAGACTCTGGGAAGGGCCGGCTATTATTAATCTCGAGACAAACACAGGATTGATCATCCAGGCTGAAGCGGCCTATATCAGGACGCATATTGTGATAGCCACGGTAGGGAACCATTGTTGGGTAACGTAGCATGCAATTTCAAAATAATTCCTACGCTCACGCAAGATCTATATAGGAGATGCATAGCAACGAGAGGGGGATAGTGTGTCCACGTACCCTCGTAGATAGAAAGCGGAAGCGTTTGACAACGTGGTTGATGTAGTCGAACTTCTTCTAGCTCCGACCGATCAATCACCGAACGTACGACACCTCTGAGTTCTGCACACGTTCAGCTCAGTGACGTCCCTCGCCTTCTTGATCCAGCAAGGTGTCGAGGTATTAGATGAGTTCCGTCAGCACGACAGCATGGTGATGGTGATGGTGAAGTGATCCACGCAGGGCTTCGCCTAAGCACAACGAGAATATGACAGGGGGTGTAAAGTGTGGAGGGGGCGCTGCACACGGCTAACGATTGTTGTTTTGTGTTCTAGTGTAACATCCCAAATTTTCAATTTGGAATGTTATACATTAGGTCATCATGCATATCATATTTTATTTTGCTTTTGGTTTTGATCCTAGAAAATCCTAAGCAACTCAAGGACCCACGGAGAGAGTTGGGGATTTCGTTATTTACATATTTGAGTTTCCTCAAATTTTGTAAACAGGATCATTTGATTTTATTTATTTTATCATCAATTATTTCTATTACAAAAATATGAGAGAGGGAATAAAATGACTTTCCCAAAATATAGAAATATTGAGGATTTAATAAAAAAATCAAATAAGATTTATTTCGGAGTTTTTCGGGATTTTATTTGAATTTAGGAAAAATGCGCGTTTTTCAAAGTTGTAGTTTGGGCCCAGATAAATGTTCACTTTATCGGGCTTGATTTTAGAAACCCGGGAAAATTTATTTCGTGATTTTTGGAGTCCGTTTAGTATTTCTTTTTATTTTTCTTCCGAGCGGAATTATTTAAAAAAAACGCGGAACCGACTATGGGCCGTACTCGGCCAGGACACCGCCGGCCGAGGCCTTTATAAGCCGCCGCCCCGGGGCCCGAGAGAGCCCAGCCGCCAGCCCCGAAACCCTAACCCTAGTGCGCCCCAGCTGCCGCCGCCAGCCGCCGCCGCCGCCCCGCCGCCGATCCGCCGGAGCCGCGCGTCGCCTGAGGTTCGCCGCCCTCGAAATCCGTGCCGTTTAAAAAAATTATGTTCATCGTTTTTCTTTTTCGTCGGATTTTCCGCGGTTATTTTCTGATCGCGATTTCTGATCCGATTTTCGTTTTAGTATAACTTTTCGCTTGTTTATCGGAATCAGGCGATTCAAGCGCCTGGAGTTTTGTCTCGAAACCCCCTTTGCGAATAACCAACTTAAACAAGTTTTTGCTACTGTAAAATTTGCCTTAGATCCAGATTACTAGAACGAAGTTGTTTTCTTTCGCCGTTTGATTTCTTTTGCTTCGTTCGATTTGATTCTTTTTGCAAACCAGGGTTCTTAAGTTGAACTTTTTGGTTAGATCTTCTATTTGAGTTTTACCCGTGCATTAGATGAGTACTTATTGTATGCTTGTTTTTTTGTCTGCAATAGAATACCCGAAGTGTGCCGCCTGTTACTTCGAATCTCTAGGTTTCGCGGATCATCAGCAAGGCAAGTAACACTTTGATCATACCCTTTTCTACAACCCAGTTTTATTGCATTAGATCAACCTTCACACATTGCATGATTAGGATCTATTACTTGTTTATGATCAAACCTTTGGGTGTTACTTCTACGTTTACTTATTATGCCATGCTATGCTAGTAGACGTGGATTGGGTGAGTGATATCCATGACAGATGTGAGATTGTTAATTAAGGGTTTATCTAAGGTAGCAACCTAAACACACATCTGGGTGGATTGAGGCACCTGGGTATCCCAGGACTTGCCTGTTTTTCTTTTGGACCGCCACCCAGGCTCAAAGGGATCATGAGATTATTCATACTAGAAACTTCCGTGTGCAGCCACAAGCCATTATGGGCTCTGGCATAGTTGATTAAGTTGTGCGAACTCTTACAGTGGTAGACTAGCAGATGTAGGGGATGTAGGTGGTACGGTCTACCCGATCGTAAGGTGCTAGCGCTTCTGAAAGACTATGTCTCGGTCATCCGTTTCTCAAACACCATGTAGTGCGAGAAATCCAACGGAGGCGATCGAGTCTTGTGGGGAAAAGTGCGCAAACCTCTGCAGAGTGTAACAAACTAATCATGGTTAGCCGTGTCCCCGGTTATGGACAAATCTTGAGTATCTAGTACCTGGATTATCATGTGAATCTCAACATGTTACTCTAAAATTAATTTTGTTGGGTTTAATGATGTTATTTAATTGGGATTGAGAATGCTGTCAACCATTCTCAATGTTTAACAACCACCATGATAGTAATTAATTTTATTCCTTTGAAGTAGGGAAAAATTGGCTTTACGCAAAAACTGTAACCATAGAGCTTTCCACCAGCCAAATATGCATATAGTATAGCTATTGCATTCCATTACTCTCTGTGTTACCTTGCCAGCATATTCCATGTGCTGACCCGTTTTCGGGCTGCAACGTTAATGTTGCAGACTTTTTAGACAACGATTGAGGATTTTTAGGTCGTGGTTCTATACTCAGTGATGCCGTTGGAGTTGATGGACTCACTTCTCTTCCAAGCCTTCCGCTGTTATCGTTATTAGATGGCCTTAAGCCATATTTATTGTAATAAGTTCTCTTTTGAGACACTCGATGTAATAAGTGTGTGATTGCTACTCTGCTATAAATCCTCCGAGTACTGTGTGGTGTCAGCATTACTGATCCAGGGATGACACCGGAGCACAGAGATCAGACTGTTTGAGGTCTGGTCGCTACAGAGATGGTATCAGAGCACACGCTGACTGTAGGACACGACCACTAAGCCAAAGACCTAGATCACTACTCACTCTCTTCTCTTTTGACTTCTCATCTTTTCTACTCTTTAGGATGGCGGATGCAAGGAACAAGTTCACCCAACCCGATGAGGATACACCCTTTGGACGCCGCTTGAAGGAAGTCACTAGATACCTGAACATAGGAATACCAAGCTTCACGGGAACCTACAACGCCACCTTACCTGAAGAAGAGTGCTGGATGATTCAAGTTCAAGTTCCAGGAAGGACGTTCATGCCAGTCACTGAGCCCATAGAGTTTTCTTTTGGTGTACCAACTTGGAGTCTAGGAAAGAGTATGGCAGCTCACATCGCCATGGGACGCATTGGAGAAGTCTACCGCAAGGATCTCAAGGATACTATCTACCAGATTTGTGGGCGCCGAGATGAAAACTGGGAGATGATCAGCACCAGGAAAGATAGATCAATTGCAGCTTTTATTCAGGAGTTAAATCAGCACATTCGACGACAAGAGAATCAGATGTGCGCCGACATGATAGATCTGAAGAAGGCTAAGACTAGAATCAAGGAACTGGAGGAAGAACTCAAGGCTACACGCGAAGATTATGAAGAAGAAATTGAAGTATTGGTGGAGAAGAATGACGATCTGATCAAGAAGATTGGAATATTTATGGGAGGCCCGACACCAGTAGATGAAGACGAACAACCCAAGGAGATTAGCCCGGAAGACTACATCATCATCGACGGCACCGACTCGGAAGCAGATAGTAGCGATGATGACTACGTTGATGAAGCAGGAGCAGATACCATGGAGTCTACAACCGTAGAATATTTTTAGTAGACCACCTCATCAGTAGTAGTAGTCCACCATGTAAATTTAGTAGTCTGAGCACTTTGCGATAGTTAGATCGATTGTATGCCCTTGTTTGATTGATTGAAGTGAATTGTTTGCTTTTGCCTCATGTGCATATGGGTAGTGTTTTCTATTTAGACCCCCTCTCTTCTTACATCTCATCTTTTCTAAACCCTCAGATGCCTCCGAGACGTGATCCCGGATTTGCCTTTCCGTCGGAGCTCACCCAGTTGATCCAGCAGCAGAACACCCTGATGCAGTTGCTAGTTCAGAATCAGAATCAGGGGAACAACAACAACAACCCACCACCACCACCACCTGTTGACCACTTAGCCCGTTTTCTTAGGCTGAATCCACCGGTGTTTTCCAGTAGCACCGAGCCGATAGTAGCAGATGATTGGCTCCGCAAGATAGCTAGGGAGTTGACCACAGCAGGATGCACAGATGCGGAGAAGGTGAAGTTTGCCGCACATCAGTTAGAAGGACCCGCAGCATCCTGGTGGGAGAATTTCACAGCCACCTTCCCAGTCGACACTGTCACATGGGACCAGTTTCAGCAGGCTTTTCGTACTTCCCATGTTTCAGCAGGAGCAATGGCCTTGAAGAAGCGTGAGTTTCGTAACTTGCGCCAAGGAGGACGGACAGTTGGCCAGTATGTGGAGGAGTTTAGTAAGCTAGCACGTTATGCCCCAGATGACGTTGCTACGGATGCAGCTAAGCAGGAGAAATTCCTGGAAGGACTGAATGATGAGTTGAGTATGCAGTTGATGGTAGCCACCTTCAACAACTACCAGGAGTTGGTAGATCATGCTCTTATGATTGAAGGGAAGCAGCAGCAAATTGAGAACCGCAAGAGGAAGTATGGACAAGGAAAGTATAATTTAGGAGCTCAGCAGAAGCCTCGCTTTACCCCTAGACCGGGAGGACATTTTCAGCATACCCATGGAGTAGGTAGCTCGCACAATCAAAATGGCACCAAGAATGGTAATGGGAATGGAGGAAGCAATGGCCATAACCGCAGCACCCCATCCACCCCGGCCAAGAAGGACTTGAGCCACGTCACTTGCTATAAGTGTTCGAAGCCAGGACATTATGCAAATGAATGTCCTGAAGGCCAAAACGGCAATGGAAGTTCTGGAAAGAAGCCAAACCCTTTTAACAGGGGACAGGTGAACCACGTTAATGTGGAGGAGGTTGAAGCTCAGCCCGATGCAGTAATAGGTAAGTTTTTGGTTAAGTCATTTACTACACTCGTTCTTTTTGATACTGGTGCATCGCATTCATACATATCAAGGGGATTTGTGGATAAGTATAACCTACCAACCCAAGCCCTTAGGTCACCCATGTTAGTAACCTCGCCAGGAGCAGAGTATGCGGCAAGTCTATGGTGTGATCGGTTACCATTAAGGATTGGTAACTATGTTTTTCCCTCAGACCTAATAGTATTGGAATCTCAAGGATTGGATGTGATATTAGGCATGGATTGGTTATCAAAGTATGAAGGGAATATTGAGTGTGCTAGTAAGTCAATTTTGCTTACAACGCCAGAAGGAAGAAGGATCAAGTATGTATCCCGGCATGTGCCAAAGAGGACACAAGTAAATTCCTTATCAGGAGTTGTGCAGGAGGAAGTACCAGTGGTAAAGGATTTTCCTGATGTATTTCCGGAAGAGTTGCCAGGCATGCCATCGGATAGAGACATTGAGTTTTTGATTGAGCTTTTACCAGGCACTGGGCCAATATCAAAGAGACCATATAGGATGCCAGCAAAAGATTTGGTGGAAATTAAGAAGCAGATTAAGGAGTTACTGGATAAAGGTTACATTCGGCCAAGTTCTTCGCCTTGGGGATCACCAGTACTTCTAGTGGAGAAGAAGGATGGATCGTTAAGAATGGTTGTTGATTATTGAGGATTGAACGAAGTAACAATCAAGAACAAGTACCCACTACCAATGATCAACGATTTGTTTGATCGATTGCAAGGAGCTAAAGTATTTTCCAAGATCGATTTGCGATCAGGATACCACCAGTTGAAGATTCGAGAACGGGATATTCCGAAGACAGCTTTTACCACCAGGTATGGGTTGTATGAGTATACCGTTATGTCATTTGGTCTGACTAACGCGCCTGCCTATTATATGAACATGATGAACAAAGTGTTTATGGAGTTTTTGGATAAGTTCGTCATAGTGTTCATTGATGATATCCTGGTATATTCGAAGAATGAAGAGGAGCATAAGGAGCATTTGCGTTTGGTACTTGGAAAGCTCAGAGAACATCAATTATATGCCAAGTTCAGCAAATGTGAGTTTTGGTTGAAGGAAGTAGGATTCCTCGGACACGTTATATCCGGAGAAGGTATAGCAGTAGATCCCGCTAAAGTTGAAACCGTGACCAAGTGGGAAGCACCAACAACAGTTGGAGAGATCCGGAGTTTTCTTGGACTCGCAGGATACTACCGGAGATTTATTGAGAACTTCTCAAAGATTGCGAAGCCTATGACAGAGTTGTTGAAGAAGGATACTAAGTTCAAATGGACTGAGGAGTGTGAGGCTAGTTTCCAGGAGTTGAAGAACCGTTTGGTTACCTCACCAGTGTTGATTTTTCCAGATTAGACCAAGGATTATGAGGTGTATTGCGATGCTTCACGTCGAGGACTTGGAGCAGTGCTTATGCAGGATGGAAGAGTTGTTTCGTATGCTTCACGACAACTGAAGCCTCACGAATTGAATTATGCCACGCATGATTTGGAGTTAGCAGCCGCAGTGCATGCATTGAAGACATGGAGACATTTCCTCATCGGAAATCATTGTGAGGTGTACACGGACCATAAGAGTTTGAAGTACATTTTCACGCAGAAGGAGTTGAACCTCAGACAAAGGAGATGGTTGGAGCTCATCAAGGATTATGATATGAGATTGCATTATCATCCCGGGAAGGCTAATGTAGTAGCTGATGCATTAAGCCGCAAGAGCCATGTCAATACGTTAATGACGGGAGAAATACCCAAGGTGTTAGCAGAAAATCTTCGTGAACTATGTTTGGAAATAGTTCCGAGAGGCTATGTAGCAACGTTGGAAATTCAGTCAACCTTGATGGATAGAATCAGGGAAGCCCAGAAAACTGACAAAGAGATTGCCGCTATAAAGGAGAAACTGAGCAAAGGAAAAGCTAAAGGATTTCGTGAGGATGAGCACGACACCCTATGGTTTGAAGACCGTGTTTATGTACCCAATGACCCGGAGATCAGAAAGTTGATTCGTGATAGGCTCAAGGTAGCCCAGTCAAGGCAGAAGAGCTACGCAGATTCTAAATGCAAGGAGACAGTTTACGAAGTCGGAGACAGAGCTTATCTTCGAGTATCCCTACTTCGAGGGATTAAGCGCTTTGGAGTTAAGGGGAAGTTAGCGCCACGATTTGTAGGGCCATATCGAGTTTTGGAGCGTATGGGAGAAGTGGCCTACAAGTTGGAATTGCCAGAAGGATTGACAGGAGTTCATGATGTGTTCCACGTTTCTCAGTTGAAGAAGTGTCACGCGGAGATGGCTGACATACCTTTGAGAGACACAGTGCCATTGGAAGCAATTCAGTTGGATAACAATTTGACCTATGAGGAGAGACCAGTCAAGATTCTTGAGTTTGCCAGCCGAGTTACTCGCAGCAAGGTTATCAAGTTTTGCAAAGTTCAGTGGAGCCACCACACGGAGGATGAAGCCACCGGGAGTGAGAGGAAGATTTGCTCAAAGACCACCCTCACCTATTTTCTAGCCAACCCGAATCTCGAGGGCGAGATTCATCTTAAGGGGGGTAGGTTTGTAACATCCCAAATTTTCAATTTGGAATGTTATACATTAGGTCATCATGCATATCATATTTTATTTTGCTTTTGGTTTTGATCCTAGAAAATCCTAAGCAACTCAAGGACCCACGGAGAGAGTTGGGGATTTCGTTATTTACATATTTGAGTTTCCACAAATTTTGTAAACAGGATCATTTGATTTTATTTATTTTATCATCAGTTATTTCTATTACAAAAATATGAGAGAGGGAATAAAATGACTTTCCCAAAATATAGAAATATTGAGGATTTAATAAAAAATCAAATAAGATTTATTTCGGAGTTTTCGGTATTTTATTTGAATTTAGGAAAAATGCGCGTTTTTCAAAGTTGTAGTTTGGGCCCAGATAAATGTTCACTTTATCGGGCTTGATTTTAGAAACCCGGGAAAATTTATTTCGTGATTTTTGGAGTCCATTTAGTATTTATTTTTATTTTTTTTCCAAGCGGAATTATTTAAAAAAAACGTGGAACCGACTATGGGCCGTACTCGGCCAGGACACCGCCGGCCGAGGCCTTTATAAGCCGCCGCCCCAGGGCCCGAGAGAGCCCAGCCGCCAGCCCCGAAACCCTAACCCTAGCGCGCCCCAGCCGCCGCCCCAGCCGCCGCCGCCGCCCCGCCGCCGATCCGCCGGAGCCGCGCTTCACCCGAGGTTCGCCGCCCTCGAAATCCGTGCCGTTTTTTTAAAAAAAAAATCTGTTCGTCGTTTTTCTTTTTCGTCGGATTTTCCGCGGTTATTTTTTGATCGCGATTTCTGATCCGATTTTCGTTTTAGTATAACTTTTCGCTCGTTTATCGGAATCAGGCGATTCAAGCGCCTGGAGTTTTGTCTCGAAACCCCCTTTGCGCATAACCAACTTAAACAAGTTTTTACTACTGTAAAATTTGCCTTAGATCCAGATTACTAGAACGAAGTTGTTTTCTTTCGCCGTTTGATTTCTTTTGCTTCGTTCGATTTGATTCTTTTTGCAAACCAGGGTTCTTAAGTTGAACTTTCTAGTTAGATCTTCTATTTGAGTTTTACCCGTGCATTAGATGAGTACTTATTGTATGCTTGTTTGTTTGTCTACGATAGAATACCCGGAGTGCGCCGCCTGTTACTTCGAATCTCTAGGTTTCGCGGATCATCAGCAAGGCAAGTAACACTTTGATCATACCCTTTTCTACAACCCAGTTTTATTGCATTAGATCAACCTTCACACATTGCATGATTAGGATCTAATTAAATTGTGGGATGGGAAGTAGATGAGGTAGTACCTATTACCTGTTTATTATCAAACCTTTGGGAGTTACTTCTACGTTTACTTATTATGCCATGCTATGCTAGTAGACGTGGATTTGGTGAGTGATATCCATGACAGATGTGAGATTGTTAATTAAGGGTTTATCTAAGGTGGCAACCTAAACACACATCTGGGTGGATTGAGGCACCTGGGTATCCCAGGACTTGCCTGTTTTTCTTTTGGACCGCCACCCAGGCTCAAAGGGATCATGAGATTATTCATACTAGAAACTTCCGTGTGCAGCCACAAGCCATTATGGGCTCTGGCATAGTTGATTAAGTTGTGCGAACTCTTACAGTGGTAGACTAGCCGATGTAGGGGATGTAGGTGGTACGGTCTACCCGATCGTAAGGTGCTAGCGCTTCTGAAAGACTATGTCTCGGTCATCCGTTTCTCAAACACCATGTAGTGCGAGAAATCCAACGGAGGCGATCGAGTCTTGTGGGGAAAAGTGCGCAAACCTCTGCAGAGTGTAACAAACTAATCATGGTTAGCCGTGTCCCCGGTTATGGACAAATCTTGAGTATCTAGTACCTGGATTATCATGTGAATCTCAACATGTTACTCTAAAATTAATTTTGTTGGGTTTAATGATGTTATTTAATTGGGATTGAGAATGCTGTCAACCATTCTCAATGTTTAACAACCACCATGATAGTAATTAATTTTATTCCTTTGAAGTAGGGAAAATTGGCTTTACGCAAAAATTGTAACCATAGAGCTTTCCACCGGCCAAATATGCATATAGTATAGTTGTTGCATTCCATTACTCCCTATGTGTTACCTTGCCAGCATATTCCATGTGCTGACCCGTTTTCGGGCTGCAACGTTAATGTTGCAGACTTTTTAGACAACGATTGAGGAGTTTTAGGTCGTGGTTCTATACTCAGTGATGCCGTTGGAGTTGATGGACTCACTTCTCTTCCAAGCCTTCCGCTGTTATCGTTATTAGATGGCCTTAAGCCATATTTATTGTAATAAGTTCTCTTTTGAGACACTCGATGTAATAAGTGTGTGATTGCTACTCTGCTATAAATCCTCCGAGTACTGTGTGGTGTCAGCATTACTGATCCAGGGATGACACCGGAGCACAGAGATCAGACTGTTTGAGGTCTGGTCGCTACATCTAGGCACCCCCTCCCCACATATATATAGGTGGGAGGGGGAGGGGAGAGGCCATGAGGTGCCCAAGGGCTGGCCGCCGGGCCGCTTGTGGCTTTCCTTGCCCTGCACCCCCTGCCGTATGTGACGGAGGGGGAAGGAAAGAGGGGGGGAGAGAAGGAAGTGGGAATCCTAATCCACACTTGCCTTCCTCCCTTCTCCTTTCCTTCTCCATCCCTGGACGGCCCATATGTGGGGCGCACTAGCCCCTTGTGGCTGGTGCGTTCCCCTCTTGGCCCATAAGGCTCATATCTTTTGTTGAGGGTGCCCGAAACCCCTTCAGGTGACCTGATAAGTACCCAGTACCCCCGAAACACTTCCGGTGTCCGAATACTATCGTCCTATATATCAATCTTTAACTCTCAACCATTTTGATACTCCTCGTCATGTCTGTGATATCATCCGGGACTCGAAACAACATTTGGTCACCAAATCACATAACTCATATAATACTAAATCGTCACCGTACGTTAAGCGTGCGGACCTTACGGGTTCGAGAACTATGTAGACATGACCGAGACACCTCTCTGGTCAATAACCAATAGCGGAACCTGGATTCTCATATTGGCTCCTACATATTATACAAAGATCTTTATCGGTCGAACCATTATGACAACATGCGTAATTCCCTTTGTCCATCGGTATGTTACTTGCCCGAGATTAGATTATCGGTATCGTCATACCAAGTTCAATCTCATTACCGGCAAGTCTCCTTACTCATTCTGTAATACATCACCTCATGACTAACTCCTTAGTCATTTTCTTGCAAGCTTATGATGTGTATTACCGAGAGGGCCCAGAGATACCTCTCCGATACTGAGAGTGACAAATCTTAATCTCGGTCTATGACAACCCAACAAACATCTTCAGAGAAACCTGTAGAGCATCTTTATAATCACCCAGTTACGTTATGACGTTTGATAGCACACATGGTATTGCTCTGGTATCTGGGAGTTGCATAATCTCATAGTCGAAGGAATATGTATTTGACATGAAGAAAGCAATAGCAATAAAACTGAACGATCAATATGCTAAGCTAACGGATGGGTCTTGTCCATCACATCATTCTCCTAATGATGTGATCCCGTTCAACAAATGACAACACATGTCTATGGTTTGGAAACTTAACCATCTTTTTTAGCGAGATAGTCTAGTAGAGGCTTACTAGGGACACGGTGTTTTGTCTATGTATCCATACATGCATCAAGTTTTTGGTTAATAAAAATTCATCATGATGTAATGAAATATAAAATAACAACTTTATTATTGCCTCTAGGGCATATTTCCTTTAGTCTCCCACTTGCACTAGAGTCAATAATCTAGTTCAAATCGCCATGTGATTTAACACCAGTAGTTCACATCTTTATGTGATCAACACCCATAGTTCACATCGCCATGTGACCAACATCCAAAGGGTTTACTAGAGTCAATAATCTAGTTCACATTGCTATGTGATTAATACCCAAAGAGTACTAAGGTGTGATCATGTTTTGCTTGTGAGAGAAGTTTAGTCAACGGGTCTGCCACTTACAGATCCGTATGTATTTTGCAAATTTCTATGTCTACAATGCTCTGCATGGAGCTACTCCAGCTAATTGCTCCTACATTCAATACGTATCTAGATTGAGACTTAGAGTGATCTATATCAGTGTCAAAGCTTGCATCAACGTAACTCTTTACGATGAACTCTCTATCACCTCCATAACCGAGAAACATTTCCTTACTCCTCTTTAAGGTAACTAAGGATAATTCTGACCGTTGTCCAGTGGTCTAGTCCTGGATAACTTTCATACCCCCTTGCCAAACACATGGCAAGGTGATGTAGGGTAGGAACCCTAGGGGCCGATCTTTCACGAAAGGTGCGGATCCCGTCCAAGAACGCGAAGAACATGAGGGGAAAACGAGGGAAAACACAAGAGGAAACACTAGAGAATCACTCAACCAACAAGAATAGATCACACATGTGCTAGATCCTCAAATACATAAGAGAAGATACACGATCCACGGACAACTAAGGACGATACAAGGGTAGCCGGTCTTCTCCTTGATGAGGTCTTGAATCCACGGGGGGGTCTTCCCTTAGAAAGGGGGCTTGAATCCAAAGGGATCTTCTCCAAAGAGGCCGCGGTCTCTCACAAGGAGGAGATCCGATATGGATGAGCGTAGCTCTATCTCTAAGTATGAGCTAAACCAACACTAACCCTAACTAGGAGGAGGTGGTAGAGCATATATAGTCTAGGTCCATGAAGGGGTAAGGGGGAGAGGGATACATGGGCCTCGGGCCCGATCTCTGTACGAAGACAGGTACCGGACGTCCGCTGGGGACCGGTCGTCCGGTGGCTCATGGGCTTCCGGACGTCCGGTAGTCGCCGGACTTCCGCTCACTTTGGCTCGGTTGAGGTGGCACCGGACATCCAATAGCTGGCGGTCGTCCGGTCGCCGGTCGTTCGGTGTCGTCGGTCTTCCGCTAAATGGGCTCAGATGTAGATGTGACGGTCGTCCGGTGGGGACCGGACGTCCGCTTGCTGGGAGGGGCCGCTTGTCTGGTGTCATCCGGACGTCCGCTCGCTGGAGCTTCTTCGGCAGCTCTTCTTCTTGCGTCTCCGTTTCCACGCTTCCCTTGCGGACGGTGTAGTTGTACACTTGCGCTCGCACTCCTCCTCATCGTCCGTAGCGTTCCGACAATACCTATGCATGCACACGAGTGGAGTGTCAAGTAGTATACCATCCTCGAAGGGGTCAAGTGAGCACGTGTAAAGGAGATGGTTCACCTTTATGTATGTGAAGTAGATGTCTCACGTGTCACTTGCCAAACGGACTCTTGACATGGTGATGTCCATAGGATGCTTCGCATCATCTCCCCTCCTTGGGAAAGATCCGACCTCGGATCGAAATCCAAATCACCATGGGAAAGAGATGGCGTAGTCGTGTAGGAGTGGTTGATCACCAAGTTCTCGTCATCTTGAAGCTCGAAATGGGCACACTCCAATGTCGCACCGTCTAGTGATTCCTTCAAAATGATCAAGGACAACAAACACTTGGAAAAACAAATGTGGTTAGCGTTAGTGCAAAACCAAGCATTCAAGAGGTTATTCACCAAACAAGTGTCGTCATCATGCAAAGCATATGGTTTGACAAAGGATTGTGACATGGCATGTAAGCACATAAATTGAGCATAATCAAGGATATCATGGGGACAAGCATGTAATTGTGAGGTATTGATGCAAATATGTTGGACAAGTGAAGAAGCATCTACCTCAAGTTCATAGCAAGCACTCACAAATTGCTCAATGAAAGGTCTATGGTAGGCATAGGAATCATTCACAACACCAAATAAAATGAAGTGTCTAAACACATGTGTCAAGTGCAAGACAATCCAAGCATAATGTGCATTGGGTGTAGTGAATATCGTGTGGCACTCAACACAATAGAAAGAGCAATTGCTCATCATGTGTGAGGCAATCAAGTCAAGCATAGTAATCGAGTCGTGCAAGATAGTAGTGCGAAGATGCAACATACTAGAGGAAATCATGGCAATCATGTCATGTGAGCAAATAATAGACATAGACAATGCACATCACATATCGCAAGCACGAACACAAAGCAAAATGAAAGTATCATCATATGCATGGGGCACAAAGCAAACATGGCAATAACAAGCAATATCTCCACCAAGCTTGCAAATACACATACATGTATGAGAATCAATGATCATGTGTAATGCAAAGCATGGGTCACGAATGCGTGGCAAAAGCATAGTAATGAGCATAACATACAAAGTGAACATGGCAAGATGGGAATAGAATATGTAGTGGACAATAACCCATAGCCAAGTGAGGGTCATGTAGAAGAAATGTGCGAAGTCTTTGCACGAAGAGGGCGGTGGGAAAGACAATCCATGGGATCCCAAGTCAACATTGCTCTCTAGAGCTCATTTTGTCAACTCATGGGATTGCGAGGTTGACAAGAACTCATGGGTACCTACACAAAAGAGACACAAACCAAAGAAATTGTGCGCGTGGTAAATGTACACATCATCCATCATGATGTGTATGTGCACGTGTGCGTTAGCACAAGATAAGCATCGGTCAAAGAAATTTGATGCATGGTATAAGAACATGTCATCCATCATGAAAGAATAGTTATTGTGTATAACATGATGGGGATGCAAATTGAGCATACAAGTATATGGCACATCAATAGCATGTTTATTCATGGGAAGCATATTGTGCACATAAGTATTGGGATCATGCAATGGATGGGAGTGATCAAAATCTCCTAAAATATATGAGGAAACTATGGGGGTATCCTCATGTGCAATATTTGAAACATCATATGGAGAAAATGGGCAACATCCAAAACAATGCATATCCGAAGCTAGGTGGTTATGGCATGGCATATGAGATAAATGATGCAAAGGTAGCATGTCAATATCATCACAAGAGAAACAAATGCCAATAACCATAGTCTTGTCATCTATGCCATATGTGCAAATTGGGTTAATTTTAATGGCATATGCATAGTCACTATGAAGAGATTGCAAATATGACATGTGGTCGATCTCATGCATAGCATATGACAAGTCAAGCGGATTGGCAAACATGATGTGACCAAGAGAATTAGCACAAGAAATGCTATCTAACATGGCATCACAACTAATAGACTCCACATGGCAATCATCATACTCATCATAAATGGGTAAATCATCGCATGGGGAAGTCACACTAGCATGAAGCATGGAAATAGGTTGATCAACATCATGCAAGCAATCAATGTCATGATAGTCCACTAGTGGGACAGGAGCATCACCTTCACCTATGTTACCTTTGTCATTCCACTCACATGGTGTAGGTGAGGTGGGTAAGACCGAATGGTGGTCAAGATCATCATTGTGATGGAACCATGTGGGGGGTGCATCATATTCCACCATGGCCATCGTCTTGTCCAAAGGTAGGACGAAGTCGTCAAGAATCGGCGCGTCATCATATAAGGGACCTAGCACCAAATGAGAAGACACAATAGAGGTAGAGGTCAAGTCGTTAGTGTTAAAAGTGGCCTCACATGACCTATCAACTATCTCACTCTCTCTATGTGGTGGTTCACTCACTCCCACAAAACAGGTGCACTCAATCTCACGTATGGTGGAGTCACTCATCTCACTCAAGTGGTGGGGGTTGTGGCTCTCCACACATGGGAATTGGGGTAACACATCTATGGGGATAGTGGTGAAGTCACTCTCACTCTCAATATGGTGGCACAAGTCACTCAAGTCATCATACGTCGCCGTGGTCGAAGGGAAAATCCCATGCTCAACCATCTCGTTGTTGTCGCCGTGGATGAAGGCCGAAGATGGCACATCATCACTCTCGCCTCCTAAGATGGAAGCATCATCCTTGCTCGTCACCATGTCGCTCGCCTCCACAGCTTTGTCCTTGAGGGTCTCCGTAGTCGTACTCGTCGCCGCACCATCTTGAAAAAGAGTCGAAGTAGACTCGGCACCATCAATGCCACAAAGAGGGATCGCGGTGAAGTCGAACTTGGGAGCATCGTCTTGGAGCTCATCAGGCTTGGAAATCTTGGTGGTACTAGCCTCATGCTCGTCGTCTAGGAGCTTGGTCTTCGATAAGTGTGCTTGGGGTGGAAAAGCCTTGGCCTTCATGAGTTCTTGTTCCGCCTTGAGAGCACCATTGTAGTTGTCGTCAAGGGACTTGTAGTTCTCGAGGAAGATAGTCTTGGAGATGTCGTTGTTCAATCCCATCATGAAATGGAACTTCATTGACATGGGGTCGTCCATGCCGGCTCGTCACAAGGCATGCTTCAACTCCTTGAAGTACTCGTCGATGGAATTGGATCCTTGGATGGTGTTCTCCAATTAGCGTTGAAGTTGTTCCGTGTAGGTTGGAGGCACAAACTCTCGCCGCAAAGCTCTCTTCGTCTTGGGCCAACTCATGTCGTAGCTCTCCGAAGGTGTGTGAAGCCACCATGTGGACGCGTAGTCGTGGAAGTTCCTTCTGGCACACTTCACTTGATCTTCGGGAGGGACTTGATGTAGCTTGAGGTAGTCGTCCATCAAACGCTCCCACTCGAGATACTCCTCGGGTTCTTGAGTCCCATAGAAAGGAATCATGTGGTCGATGTCGAGGTCGTAGTAGCTCGTGGAAGTCGCGGACTTGAGCTTGGGGAGCTTCTCTTGAGCGTAGTCTTGAGGTGCTTGTTGGCGAAGATGCCATATATCCAAAGGTGAAGATGCCTTGAAGTCGCTTGGCGAAGATGCCAAAGTGGTTGGTGTAGCCGTAGCTCCCCTTGGTGGTGCTTGTCTCGCGGTCTTCTCTTGTGGTCATGAAGTTTGGACTTGGCGTGAAGTAGGGCTTGTTGTGACTTGTAGGTAGGCGCATCTCGAGCATCTTCATGATGATGTTGTCGTTGTCGTGCTTGAGCTCAATGTAGATGTCGTTCGTCGTCATCGTGCACATGTTGCTTGGAGGTGACTTGCCCTTCATGACGAGGTGGATCACAAACGTGATGGTGGTCGCCATGGAGATGTGGACATGGACGACTTGCGCTCGCATCATTTTTGCGCTCCGAAGACTTGTGACTTGAACGTCGCCGCCTTGAGGATGATGAAGGGGAAGAACGGTTGATCAACAAGGTCCGAATCTCCTCCATCCTTGCATCTTGCTCCTCCTTTTGTGCGGAAAGCTTGTTGTTGATGTAGTTGTACATGCCGTCGTTGTTGTGGAAGACCGGAGATGAAATGCCTTTCCTATCCATCACAAGATTCGAGCCAATATGAGTGGAGAAAGAGAAGAACGAATACCAAATGTACCTTGACCGAAGTTGAAAGTGGATCAATGATCACTCCAATGTGGACAAGGAAATAGCACAATTGGTACCAATTATTGTCGGTTTCTCACACCTACACAAGTAAGGCTTATGGTGGAGCTCGGTGAGGATAGTGGCACAAAAATTTAATGCAAAATGTTAGCAAGAGTCAAAAATGTTGAAAGAGATTCACAAATTTGCAAATGTAACAAGTAGACCAATAGCAATGTGTGGCACACGGAAACACACACACGGATAGATAAATGGGGTCGTGCAACCAAGGATGAGCGCAAAATGTGGAATCCACGGAAAATGCTCGTGTTGCACAACTCAAGAGAGACGCTAGCACGATTGCTCACTAGGCGGATACGACACTTGTGCACAACCTATAAGATGCAAAATGGATAAACTTTCTATCCCCAGTATGCTATGTATGTATGGCTCCCGGTGTTATGATCCAAGATGATCTTATATGACAATATGGTATGATGCTATGGCTATTGCTTACGAGCTCTTTTGTTTCTGTCCTTTTCTTTGCTTAAAAGCTTATTCTTTTTTATATATGTCCACTTTGCGAAATGCACAAACCAAGATAGTAATTATGTATATGCGGGAACAAACTTGAGGCACACGAGATGATATGATACCAATATGATATGGTATGTATGCAATGTATGGTGTAGATCACTAATGTGCACAAGTAACATTGCCGGCAATACTCTAATGGCTAGTCTCGATAGGCAAGTAACACAAAATGGGCTAGGGATTATCAATGCAATGGCAAGGGATTGTACAATGGAGGGATACCACGATACCAAGATGATATGGAGGTTACCATCCGTGTCGATGATGAGTGGCGGTGATCTTGATGGAGATACCAAGATGATGGAGACTCGTCCCTAAGTAGCCGAAACACCTTAGGAAACGGAAAAAACCACAACTCAAAATCTCAAACGTCAAATGTCAAAATGGTGGTAGCGGGATGCGGTGGTGGTTGCGGAAGCTCAAAGGGATTGTGGAAATGCAATGATGGTTTGTGGAGTACGCAATGCGGAAGTGGAGGGAAGGTGGTGGACTATACACGGTGTCGGAGTTGAAAGCATGGTCCCTAAGTAGCCGAAACAACTTAGGAGACACAACTCACAACACAACCAAAATTGGGTTAAGTTGGGGTGGCGGAAGTGTATAGTGGTCAAGCCTATGCAGAAGTGGTGGTGGTGGTTGATGAGGAAGCAACCGTTCCTAAGTAGCCGAAACACCTTAGGAGACTCAAGTCACAACTCAAACAACCGCTAATGCTATGGGGAACAAAATTGGTTAGGTTGCGGAAGTCGGTGGTGGTGTAGCGGATGATGTGGTGTAAGCCCTAGGCAAAGATGCCAAAGTTCCAAAACTTTTATGGAGTCAAATGATTTTGGTGGTATTTTTGTGGGAAGGAGGATGTCAAGAGCTTTTCAACGAGCTAAAGAACGTGAAAATCGGAGTTCGGATGAATTAGTTATGGCCGAAACAAAAATCAGCCGAAGGTGATATCTACAGGTAGCGGATGTCCGGAAAAAATGGTCGTCTGGTCGCCGGACGTCCGGTCGGGTCGGAAATCCGCTGATTCTGCTCGGGTTAGGGGGTTCCGGTCGTCCGGTAAGGTCGGACGTTCGGTGGTTCCTGCGGCTCCGGACGTCCGGTAAGGTGACGGTCGTCAGGTGTATCGGGGTCAACTCCAGATCCGAGATTCGGGACGCGATTTTAGGCAGAATTTGGGGATTTTGGGGTCAAAATTGATGAGATTTCGTGGATGAAATATGGGGAAACTTGGGGAGATGCTAGATCCACTTGAAACCAAGCAAAACCATGGATCAAAATTAATAAAACATCATCAAACCAACAAATCACAAAAAAAATTGGGGCTATTTTTGATGGGGATTTTCGAATTTAGGACGAAATCAAGCAAAAGAAGGCTAGAAAACGGTTGGGGAGGCTCTGAAATCGTGATCAACGTGGCTCTGATACCAAGATGATGTAAGGTAGGAACCCTAGGGGCCGATCTTTCACAAAAGGAGCGGATCCCGTCCAAGAACGCGAAGAACACGAGGGGAAAATGAGGGAAAACACAAGAGGAAACACTAGAGAATCACTCAACCAACAAGAATAGATCACACATGTGCTAGATCCTCGAATACATAAGAGAAGATACACGATCCATGGACAACTAAGGACGATACAAGGGTAGCCGGTCTTCTCCATGAGGAGGTCTTGAATCCACGGGGGGATCTTCCCTTAGAAAGGGGCTTGAATCCAAAGGGATCTTCTCTGAAGAGGCCGCGGTCTCTCACAAGGAGGAGATCCGATATGGATGAGTGTAGCTCTATCTCTAAGTATGAGCTAAATCAACGTTAATCCTAACTAGGAGGAGGTGGTGGAGTATATATAGTCTAGGTCCATGAAGGGGTAAGGGGGAGAGGGATACATGGGCCTCGGGCCCGATCTCTGTACGCAGACAGGTACCGGACGTCCGCTGGGGACCGGTCATCCGGTGGCTCATGGGCTTCCGGACGTCCGGTAGTCGCCGGACTTCCGCTCACTTTGGCTCGGTTGAGGTGGCACCGGACGTCCGGTAGCTGGCGGCCGTCTGGTCGCCGGTCGTTCGGTGTCGTCGGTCTTCCGCTGAATGGGCTCGGATGTAGATGTGCCGGTCGTCCGGTGGGGGCCGGACATCCGCTCGCTGGAGCTTCTTCGGCAGCTCTTCTTCTTGCGTCTTCGTTTCCACGCTTCCCTCGCGGACGGTGTAGTTGTACACTTGCGCTCGCACTCCTCCTCATTGTCCGTAGTGTTCCGACAATACCTATGCATGCACACAAGTGGAGTGTCAAGTAGTATACCATCCTCGAAGGGGTCAAGTGAGCACGTGTAAAGGAGATTATTCACCTTCATGTATGTGAAGTAGATGTCGCATGTGTCACTTGCCAAACGGACTCTTGACATGGTGATGTCCATAGGATGCTCCGCATCACAAGGTACACAATTGCTTTGGTACACAGGATGGCATACTTTATAGAACCTATGGCTAAGGCATAGGGAATGACTTTCACTCTCTCTTTATCTTCTGTCGTGGTCGGGTTTTGAGTCTTTACTAAACTTCACACCTTATAGTATAGGCAAGAACTCCTTCTTTGACCGATCTATTTTGAACTCCTTCAAAATCTTGTCAAGGTATGTACTCATTGAAAGTCTTATCAAGTGTCTTGATCTATCTCTATAGATCTTGATGCCCAATATGTAAGTAGTTTCACCGAGGTCTTTCATTGAAAAAATTCTTATTCAATTATCCTTTCATGCTATCCAGAAATTCTATATAATTTCCAATCGACAATATGTCATCCACATATACTATTAGAAATTCTACAGAGCTCCCACTAACTTTCTTGTAAATACAAGCTTCATGTAAGTCTGTAAACCATATGCTTTGATCACCTAATCAGAGCGTATATTCCAACTCTGAGATGCTTGCACCAATCCATAGATGGATTGCTGGAGCTTTCACACTTTTTTAGCACCTTTCAGATCAACAAAACCTTCTGGTTGCATCATATACAACTCTTCTTTAACAAATCCATGCAGTTTTGACATCCATTTACCAGATTTCATAATCATAAAATGCGGCAATTGCTAACATGATTCGGACAGACTTAAGCATCGCAACAGGTGAGAAAGTCTCATCATAGTCAACTCCTTGAACTAGTCGAAAACACTTTTGTGACAACTCAAGCTTTGTAGATGGTGAAATTACCATCAATATTTGTCTTCTTCTTCTTCTTGAAGATCCATTTATTCTCAATGGCTTGCCGATCATAGAGCAAGTCCACCAAAGTCCACACTTTGTTCTAATTGATGGATCATACCTCATATTTGATGGCCTCAAGCCATCTATCAGAATCTGGGCTCACCATAGCTTCTTCATAGTTCGTAGGTTTGCTGTTGTCCAACAACATGACTTCCAGGACATGATTGTCGTAGCACTCTGGCATGGATCATGCTCTAGTTGACCTACGAGGTTCAGTAGCAACTTGATCTGAAGTTTCATGGTCATCATCATTAGCTTCCTCTCTAGTGGGTGCAGGCATCACGGGAACGGATTTATCTGATGTGATACTTTCCAAGTTGAGAGAAGGTACAATTACCTTATCAAGTTCTACTTTTCTCTTGCTCACTTCTTTTGAGAGAAACTCCTTCTCTAGAAAGACGCCGCTCACTGCTGGAAACCGTCGGCGATTCAATGCGTCGGCTGTAACTTCGACTATGGCGTGGAATTGAGTGAATTCGCTCACGGCTATATGTGTAAGCCGCCTGTTGAGCCACCGCCGTCTGAAGAAGTTCCACGGTGTTCCGGGTCTCAATCGCAGCGGGAGACTCACCTTCTACAGGAAGAGCCACCAGCCGAGAAGCCGCGACAATCATATTATCTAGTGGGTTGGAATAATGACCCGGGGGTGTGGGCACCCGTTGTGGCGGGGTCAAGTCCATACGAGGCTGAGCCGCCGCCCCGATCACAGGTGCCTCAGCAGTCCGGGTCACACCGAGCGGGTTACTTGGTCCTGCCCCAGGTGTATTGAAAAGATTCCTCACCTCAAACTACGGAGGTAGACGGCTCCGGTGTCTCCTTCATAGAACATCATTTGACGCGTTTTGGTACTGGCTCAAACGAAAGGCTTCTGCCCTTATCTGCTGCGACTCAGCCTCCAGGGCGGCTCGTTCTGAGGCCATCCTAACATTTTCTGCCTCCATATCCTCTCAGGCATTGGCCACCTCATCTAGCAATTTTTCAACCTCTGCATTATGTTGTATTTGAGTCGCCAGAGTCACCTCTGCATCCCAAAGAGTCGCCAAACCATCCAGGAGTTCAGATAAGACTTGAGCCGGTGGACGTGCAGAACCGTTCGCACCAGCCGTTGCAGTAGCAGTTGAACTAGAGGTCATGGCTGCAGCAGTTGACGATTGTAACACTGGTTGCATGCCGGCCATGAAGATTGCAGCTCTGCTCGGCGACTCATAGGGCCCCGGAATACTGTCACCATCAGAATAGCCCCCAAGCCCGTCGTCTTGAAGTTGATACAGTGACTTAGTTTCGTCGGTTGACGACTCATCACCTGAATAGATAATTGTCTCTCCACCATACACAGAACCCTCCTCAAGATCCGCCCCATGAACAAAGCCAACGAAAGCACACTTCCTGGGCGGGTTGGACCTTGGCGGGTCTCGCGCGCCGAACCGACTCAATTGTGTCGATGCAGGCGTCTGACTCAGGCTCTGACTCGCCAATTTTGCCGATGAAGACATGAATTCCGCTGAATGGGACCCGGTACCCGTACTCGGCTGAATCGGCCTCGGGACCCCAGTCAGCATCGTCGATGTAGATCTTGCCGCGGCGGCTCTTGGTCATCCGGCCCACGGCGTATACCTTGATCCCTGAGAAGCTTCCCTTCAAGAACTCGAAACCACCGTGCTCTGGCCCCACGGTGGGCACCAACTGTCGTGGAATTGGCATGGCAGATGTCCTAGCAAAAGGACTTAGGTGTGGAGCCATTGCAACATAGTTAGCTTGAAGGGGTTGAACGGGACAAAATGACACAAGGAGTTTAGCCAGGTTCGGCCTCTCTCAATGAGGTAAAAGCCTACGCCATGCTTCTAGTTATATTGCTTGAGTTTCGATTACAAGGGAGCGAATACGCTTGACCTAGTTCTCGATATATTGATTCTTGAGTTAACCCGCCATCGGGTCTCAACTTTATATAGACAGGTCGAGACCCGAAGGCTTACAGAGTCCCGGCCAGCTCACACAACATGACCAGCTCGGTTTCTAACTAATCACGCCTTACTGGGCAAGTCATCATACGGTGGTTCGTAGGCCCGGGTCTTGGGCTTTCTCCAAGCCTACCTCCATGAGCCGCCGTCTTCATGCCTTGGGCCTCTCTTGACCTTCTTCATATTAAACCGCCAATGGTGTAACCCAGCCCCACCTGGGCGGGTCACACCTCGGAGCTATATCCCTAATAGGTGTTGGTGGGCTGCGCTAGATGGGCCTAGGCTCTGCTGGAGCAGCGCTGCTGCTGCTGGGCTGCTCTTTTGCCACTGCTGCTTCCCTTTTTCTCTTTTCTCTAGACAAAAAAAGGACAGAAAAACACATGTATAATGGAGAGGATTGAGATAGATATGTCCATATCCCTGGAGTCCAGAATTTGTGCAGAATTTTAATAAATTGCTTTGGGCATTTTTAAGGACAGAAAAATAATTCAAGTTTGAATTTAATTCAAACTTGAGCCATTTTTTAACCCTACCAAAACAACTCCAAAATGGATGAAATTTGATAGAGAGGTTGAGGACATGGTCTAAAATATATAGGAAAATATTGGACATTTATGGAGGAACAAAAATGTCGCTTGCAAAAATGAATGAAAGAAGGAGGGAGGAGGTGACGGTGCATTGATAGGTTGAGAGAGGAAACAAGGGGTTGAGCATCAACACACACATAGAGCAAATAAAACAACAAGATGAATCTCACAATGCACGTGATGAGCATGATGAAATGCAAAATGACAAGGGCACAATGCAACATAACAAGTGAGATGAGCATGGTGCAAGAAGCAAAGATATGACAAGGCACTCAACATGATCATGGCAACAACATAGAGGAATGAAATATGCAAAATAATTATGATAATGCAACAAACAAAAGAATCACGTGGCAACAACGGAAAAAAAAGGAAGGCAACTGGAGCATCGGTTTCGAGGCATCACAGCCTTCCCCAAACCTCTCCACCGGTTGGGCCTTGGCCCATGGCGAGGACACCCCCAGCGCCACATTTTTTCCTTCTATTGGGGCTGCTCCATTTTTAGTTTCGGCCCATGTAGGTTTTTTCAGATCTGCGAATTTAGCATTATCCAGAGAATTACCTGTTTTTCAGATAAAACCTCATGTTCATGTATGTAATAACTAATTAACCGTGCATCGGATTAAAATGATTTCTATATGTAAAATGTTTAGAATTTCATCTAGTTTCATAATTTGCAACTTTCATCCATGTTTAAAATTTTTAACTTGCTGTTTGCATTAATTTACATAAAACATATTAAAATGGTTTATTTCATAACTAATTAACCGTAACTCTGAATTAAATAAACTTCATATGTAAATGGGGTGGAAATTGTGTAGGTTAAGATGGTGCACTTTATTTTACTGTTTAAGAACATTAAAATATGATTTAGGGCAGAACACTACCAAATTCGAAACATGCATATGGGGACTTTTCAGAATTGTTGTTTGTGTTTCGGCCTCATTTAAACTTGCCTAAATAGGAAGATTAATTATGCTTCACCTCTTGGCATGTTAACCAACATTTAATATTGATGGGTATCATAAATGAGAGCGAACTAAATAATTGAATGTGGTGATTCATCAATATGCAACTCATTGCATATTGAGCTCCACTTAATTTGTAGTATTGTTTGTTGCACTTTGCCATGCCATGCCTCATTAAATGGTCATGCATCATACTTGATTGTGCATCATACCATGGTTATGATGTGTGTGTTTACCATGTTGTTTAATTCTTTCCGGTGTTGCTTCTTCTTCATAGTTCCAGTAAGGTTGCGATTGTGAGGATTCATTCGACTACACCCGTTCGTCTTATTCATGGATTCAGACTTCTTCCTAGCGGGATTTCAGGCAATATGATCATTACCTTGGATACCACTACTATCTTTGCTTACTAGTTGTCTCGATGCTATCACTATGTCGTGCCACCTGCCACTTGTTTATCAAGCCTCCAAATTGCCATGATCAGCCTTTAACCTTTTCCACCCTCCCAGAAAACCATTGATTGGCTATGTTACCGCTTTGCTCAACCCCTCTTATAGTGTTGCTAGTTGCAGGTGTAGTTGCAGTTGTTCCATGCTGGGGCGTGGATATCATGGGATATCACAATATCTCTTATTTAAGTAATGCATCTATATACTTGGTAAAGGGTGGAAGGCTTGACCTTTTGCTTGGTGTTTTGTTCCGCTCTTGCCGCCCTAGTTTCCGTCATACTGGTGTTATGTTCCTTGATTTGTGTTCCTTACACGGTTGGGGTTTATGGGGCCCCTTCACAGTTCACTTTGAATAAAACTCTTCCAACAAGGCCCAACCTTGGTTTTACCATTTTCCTAATAACAACTAAAACTTCCATAGGGACCGGCTAGCACCCAAGGATAATTAATCACCAACCCGGGTCAGTGCTCCTCATGAGTGTTGGTCCAAACTGGGCAGCCTACGGGACAACCACGGGGAAACTCGAGGTATGGTTTTACTCGTAGCTTGACCCATCCGATCGTGGCCTGAGACGAGATACGCACGACTCCTATCGGGGTGTCGGCATGTCATGAGGTCTTGCTGGTTTTGTTTTACCATTGTCGTAATGTCTTGTGCACCAGGATTCCAAGTTTGATCGGGTTGTCTCGAGATTGAGGTTTTTTCTCAGCGGGTCGTGAGAGTTTATGATGGACTAAGTTGGGACACCCCTATAGGGTTTAATCTTTTTGAGAGCCATCCCCACGGTTATGGGCGACTTGGAAATTTATAATATCTGTTCATAGAGAACTTGACACTAATGTTGAACTAAACTACACCAACTACGTGTGTAACAGTGTCCGTCTCTTTTGGAGGGATTTCTGGAAGAGAACACAGCCAGGTTATGTTTGACTCATAAGTAGTTCAGGATCACTTCTTGATCATTACTAGTTTGCGACCGTTATGTGTACTTTACTCTTTTACTCGTAAGTTAGCCACCATACAAATGCTTAGTGCTTGCTACAACCTCACCACGTAACCATTCCATACCCATTAAGCTTTGCTAGTCTTGATACCCATGGTAATGGGATTGCTGGGTCCTCGTGGCTCACAGATTACTACAACAACAGTTGCATGTATAGGTAAAGCGATGCTTGCTTGTTTTGGAGTACTTCTGCTTCTTCTTCCTCGATCAAGGGATAGGTTCCGGGTCGGGAGCCTGGGATTAGCAGGTTGGATGCCGTTCTTCTTTTTTGTTTGATTTCATCCATAGTCTAATCCTGCTCTTCTGTATGATGATTTCTATGTATTGATGTACTCATGTATTCATGATGTAGCTTGTGGCGAGTGTAAGCCTTTACTAGTATTCTCATCTATTCATTACATGGTATGTTGTAATGATATCCACCTTGCTATGCGCTCAAAATGCGGTTGTGCCCCAATCATGAATTCATCACGTGATTGGGATAGAATCGCATCTTGGGCGCTACAATATTGGGCATTAAGATCTATAGAGACAGATCAAGGAGGTTGCCCGGCTTAAGACAGAGCACGTACATAGACAAAGTGTTGAAGCGGTTCAACATGAGTGAGGCCAAGAAAGGGTTTTGTCACTCCAACGTGGTATAAGGCTAAGCGAGACTCAGAGTCCTTCGACATCTAATGAGCGAGGCAGGATGAGTTGGATTTCATATGCCTCGGCGATCAGACCCATCATGTATGCCATGATATGTACTCGTCCTAATGTTGCATTTGCAATAAGCTTAACAAGAAGATACCAGGCCAGCCCCGGTGAGAGTCACAGCGAGGCGGTGAAGAATATCCTAAAGTACCTGAAAAGGACTAAGGAAATGTTTCTAGTTTATGGACGTGAGGACAAGCTCTGCGTAAATGGTTACGCCGATGCTAGTCTCCAAACGGACATAGATGATTGCCGATCACAGTCCGGATTCATGTATGTCATGAATGGAGGAGCACTAAGCTAGATGAGTTCCAAGCAAGATACGGTGGCCGATTCTACCACAAAAGTTGAATACATTGCGGCTTGTGAAGCTGCAAAGGAAGGTGTTTGGACCCAGAACTTTCTGGATGATCTTGGTATTTTCCCAGCCTCAGTAAAATTGACCTTTATTCTGATAATTCTGGTGCCATCGCACAAGCCAAGGAGCCGAGGAACCACTGATGAGGATATCAATACAATTGTTACACCCACAGGTCCTGCTGCTATACACATTGGACCAATTACTAGAGCTCGCGCACGCCAATTGAATTACCAGGTACTTTCATTTCTTGGTAACGATTCTAATGTTCACGAGAATATGATGTTGCCTAAATTGGATACATTTGTTTTGCTTACAAATGAACGGCCTAGCTTGGACAAGAAAGATGAACCTTGGAGCAAGTTCAAGCATGGAGATGATGGCATGCGCAAGGGGAACAAGAACGGAGTTACAAGTGATGATTCCAGGACTTTGAAGCCACCATAATGAGTGCATGAAGCCTTGGAATAAATATACAAGACGCCACTTCATAAATTTCGTCAAGAGGCTATTCTAGGTGTTGCGCCACCTTATTTTTTGGCCAGGCCCATGTAATTTTGAAATACTTGATTATAGGCTATTTTTAGAGTCCGTATGTGTGGGGAAACAAGAGTTAGGGTTTGTTGGGGATATAACTACTGAGTATAAACCGCCCAGGAGGGGCCGGGTTATACCCATAAGGAGTTATCCATATTGAAGCCCATGAAGACAAGGAGCATGGCGCTTTACTATAAGAGATCTAAAGGCCTAGGGCTCAAAGGCGGATTAGGGCCCATAGACATAAACCGCCATAAGGTGTGTAACTTGTGTTGTAAGATAGGAAAGGATAGAAACCGAGATGGACACATTTATGCGCCGGTCGGGATTCTGTAAACCGCCGGGCGTCACCCTGTGTATATAAAGGGATGACCCAGCGGCGGTTTAAGGACAAGAAACAACAACTCGAGAGCCAGGCAAAGCGGATTCGCTCCCTGGTCATCGAAACCCTAGCAATCCCATCATAACTGGACTAGGCTTTACCTTCACCGCAAGGGGCCGAACCAGTATAATTCCTTGCATCCTTTGTCCGCTTTAACCCCTTTAAGCTAACTACGTTGCGATGGCTCCATGACTAAGTCCTCACACTAGGACATCTACCGTGACAATCCCACGATAGGGTTGGTTTCGGACCCCTCCTCCAAGGGCCACAAAATTCCCCCCTCACTCCTCCATATATACAGCCCTTAGGACATCGTTTAGACTTTGGGTTTTGTTAGATTAAAAGTTTTCCATAGCTGCAACTTCATGTACTTCGTTTGTGTTCAACGACCAGACAAAGGCGTCACAGAACCCCACCTTCATTAATAAAGCTTTCCTCTTATATTTGCAATATCTAGATTGCAATCTCAGTTTCTTGCTTGTTCTTCATTTGCTCGCAGGAAACAGACCCTCGTGGTCAGGTTGATCGTGCTCCGGCGTGGTTGATAACCCCTCGGAAGTTGGTTTAGCGATTGCTGAGGTGCGACATCTCACACGTTCATAGTCGGATCATCAAGGTCGACTCCCACGGAAAATGATAGCCACCATCTCATCGAAACATCGGGACACCTTCGCCTCTATCAAGTGGTATCAGATTTCCAGGTTGCTCAGTGAGATTTTATAGTTTTTCTTAGTTTAGATCGAGTCTGTTCTTCATACCTACAGTCCATGAAAAAAGCCAAAAAATTAGGGTTAGTTCATCATATCCGAACCAATCTGAGCCTTTGCATAATCTTTTTAGGGTTTTGCATTGTTGAATTTGCGCTTGCATCGTCGTGTCTAGTTGCTAGTCTTAGTGTCTAGTCCTTTAGAGTTTCGAGTTCTGTTCACAAGTTGTCACGCCGACGCCGCATCATCATCATCACCGCTGCCATATACCACCATCATCGTCACCGCTGCCATATACCACCATCGTCATCACCACTACCATATACCACCATCGTCATCGCCGCTGCCATATACCACATATCCATCGCCATCACGATAATCCGAGTCCACCTCCATCACAGATTCGCCACCAGTCCGTGTTCCACCGCCCTACATATATTCGCCACCAGTCCGAGTTTCCACCAGTTTCATCTCTGCCACCAGTCCTAGTCTGAATCCAGTATTTGTGTCTTTGTGTTCGATTTCCAAATCACGCCATACTCCGAGTCGTGACAGAGTAGGATTTCCCAACATCAGTGCCACCCGTACAAGAAAAATAGTTCTTGTTTCAAAAAAAACTAAGTCTGGAAAATTCTGGCTAGGCAGTTTTTAGACCATTTGTAGACTTTTCCGGAACAAATTGTTGCGGAGCAAAAAAAGAGGAAAAAAATTCAGAGTGTGCTCCTCCCTTGTTTATGTGCAGCGTCGTGATTTTGTTAGTGTTCTAGGCTCGCGTCTCTAGCACGGTCTAGCCTAGGACCAGCACAGTACCATCGTTGAGCATTTATTCAATTTTGCATCTCTGAATTGATTATTGCTGACCCTTTTTGCTACCATATTATAAGCCTTCCCAGCTCCACATACATCTACTTCGTGCATTTGACTCTCCCTGGTAATCACTCTATCCAAGATTTGAGAGTTTTGACTACAGCGGTTACCAATCACCACCTGCCGCTTGGTAAGGACTGGCAAGAATTTGAGATTTGCTCGATGGATTTGTGATACACAACCACTTTATAGTAGTCTGTACTATCATATTCTTGTGTGTTTCTATTGCTGCTAACCATGGCAGGACCACAAGCCGACGAGATTGACTAGGAGAACATGACGAAGAAGGAGCTTCATGATAAATTCCAGCAAATGTTGAGTCGACGGGTGGAAGACGTCATGGCCACCTTCGAAAAGGCACTGGAGAGGATTGATGACATTGAGAATACAATTGACACCAAGTTGGATGCCAATTTCGATGAAGTACTCGTGCGTCTTCCACAACAACCGCCCACTGCACCTATCGCGCCTCTACATCAACAACATCACCTTCCAAATCAAGTGGGACGATAATTGCGCGTTCCCCTTGAGCTTGGTCAAAACTCTGGTGCCGCTGTACCTACTGTTGATGCTTCTGTAGCTCCTGCTGCTACTGCAGAGGTGGAGGACCATTACGAGGATGAGGTTGATCAAAGTCAGAACTACGTGCAACCACCAGCACCACCACCACCAGGATGTCCTCATGCATATCATCGCAATGGTAGGGCTGCACCACCACCTGAGGAATGAGATCATGACCATCTTCCTAAACTGAAATTGAATATTCCACCATTTCAGGGTAGATATGTTCCTGATATATATCTTACTTGGGTGTTAAAAACTGAACAACGTTTTACATGTTTACAATATCTCGAGGAGAGACGTGTACCTGCTGTTGTTTGTGCTTTCACTAGTTTTGCATGTGTTTGGTGGTCTGAACATTGTAGATTATATCCTATTCCTGCTACTTGGGCTGCATTGAAAAATGCTATGCGTACTCGCTGGGTTCCACCATATTATCAACGTGAATTGCTTCAAAAATTGCAGCGTTTGAGACAGGAAAAAATTCTGTAGAAGAATATTATCAGGAATTACAAACTAGTATGATCAGATGTGGTATTGTTGAGGATAATGAAGCTATGCTTGCATGTTTTATGGGCGGATTAAATAAAGAGATTCAAACCATTCTGGAGTATAAGGAATATAATAATATCACTCTTTATTCCATCTTACTTGCAAAGCTGAACGTGAAGTGCAGGATCGACAGGCATTGGCGCGAACTAACTATTCTGCAGGTCGACCTTCATCATGGACACCGTGTGCATCCTCTACTTCCACATGTTCTGCTCCACCAGCTCCTCCGTCAGCTGCCACCGCCAACCATGATACAAGAAAGCAGGCACAACCACCACTATCTGCCAAGAGCACACCTTCTGGGCCCGCAAAGAGCTATTCTTCATCCATGGCATCAACAGGCCAAACACATGATATTATTTGTCGACGTTGCAAGGGTGGAGGTCATTATGCGAGACAATGCCCATCTAAGCGTGTGATGATTGTTACTGAGGATGGTGGGTATGAGTCCGCTAGTGACTATGATGAGGAGACTTTGGCTCTTATTATAAGTGAAGAACACGGTGGAGATGATTCTGATCATGAGATGCAATACATGGCTGCTGAAGATGCTGACAAGTATGAATTTTTAGTTGCTCAACGTGTTTTGAGTGTGCAGGTTACACAAGCTGAGCAAAATCAGAGGCATAATTTGTTCCATACAAAGGGAGTTGTGAAGGAATGTTCTGTTCGCGTCATCATAGATGGAGGGAGCTGCAACAACTTGGCTAGCATGGAGATGGTGGAGAAGCTATCTCTCGCCACAAGACCATATCCACATCCTTACTACATCCAATGGTTTAATAATAGTGTCAAGTTTAAGGTAACACGTATTGTTCGTGTGCATTTTAGTATCTCTACATATGCTGATTATGTTGATTGTGATGTGGTACCTATGCAAGCATGTTCCTTATTACTTGGTAGACCATGGCAATTTGATAAAAATTATGTACACCATGGTAGAAACAATCAGTATACTCTTGTTCATAAGGACAAAAGTATTACTTTGCTTCCAATGACTCCTGATTCCATTTTGAAAGATGATATTAATAGAGCTAATAAAGCAAAACAGGAGAAAAATAAGAGTGAAAATCAGATTTTGGCAAAATAATTTGAGCAACAAATGAAGCCTAATAATAAACCATCTAGTGTTGCTTCTAAAATTAAATTGAAAAGTGCATGTTTACTTGCCACCAAATCCGATGTTGATGATCTAGATTTCAGCAAATCTGTTTGCTATGCTTTTGTGTGCAAAGAGGCGTTATTTTCTTTCGAGGATGTACCTTCCTCTTTCCCTCCTACTGTCACTAACATTTTGCAGGAGTTCGCTGACGTCGTTCCACAAGACGTGCCACCGGGATTACCACATATTCGAGGGATTGAGCATCAGATGTACTTAATTCCCGGTGCTTCGCTGCCTAACCATGCGCCATACCCTACCAATCCAGAGGAGATGAAAGAGATTATGCGTCAAGTACAGGAGCTGCTCGACAAAGGTTATATATGCGAATCTCTTAGTCCTTGTGTTGTTCCTATTATACTAGTGCCAAAAAAGGATGGTACGTCTCGTATGTGTGTTGATTGTAGAGGCATTAATAATATTACCATTTGTTATCGTCATCCTATTCCTAGGTCAGATGACATGCTTGATGAATTGAGTGGCTCTACAATATTCTCCAAAGTAGATTTGCATAGTGGATACCATCAAATTCGTATGAAATTGGGAGATGAATGGAAAACAACATTTAAAACTAAGTTTGTATTATATGAGTGGTTAGTCATGCCTTTTGGGTTAACTAATGCTCCTAGTACTTTCAGGAGATTAATGAACGAAGTTTTACGTGCCTTCATTGGACGATTTGTGGTGTTCTATTTTGATGATATACTGATTTATGGAAGATCTTTGGAGGAACATTTGGAACATTTACGTGTTGTTTTCATTGCTCTACATGATGCACATTTGTTTGGTAACCTTGGGAAGTGCACCTTCTACACCGACCGAGTATCTTTTCTTGGCTATGTTGTTACTCCATAGGGAACTGAAGTTGATAAAGCCAAGATTGAAGTTATTGAGAGTTGACCGCAGCCCAAAACAGTCACACAAGTGAGGAGTTTTCTTGGCCTCGCTGGATTCTATAGGCGTTTTGTGAGAGATTTCAGCACCATTGCTGCACCTCTCAATGATCTTACAAAGAAGGGTGTACCTTTTGTTTGGGGTACTGCACAGGAAGAACCTTCATGGTATTCAAAGATAAGTTGACACATGCTCCTTTACTCCAACTTCCTGATTTTAATAAGACTTTTGAAGTTGAATGTGATGCTGGTGGAATTGGATTAGGAGGTGTGTTACTACAAGATGGCAAACTTGTTGCATACTTTTCTGAAAAATTGAGTGGTCCTAGTCTGAATTATTCTACTTATGATAAAGAATTATATGCTCTTGTTCGGACTTTGGAAACATGGCAACATTATTTATGGCCCAAAGAATTTGTTATACATTCTGATCATGAATCATTGAAACATATTAAAAATCAAGCTAAACTGAATTGTAGACATGCCAAATGGGTTGAATTCATTGAGACTTTCCCGTATGTCATTAAACACAAGAAGGGTAAAGAAAATGTTATTGCTGATACATTGTCTCGTCGCTATACTATGCTTTCACAACTTGACTTCAAAATATTTGGTTTGGAGACCATCAAAGATCAATATGTGCATGATGCTGAATTTCAAGATGTATTGCAAAATTGTAAGGAAGGGAGAACTTGGAACAAGTTCATTCTTAACGATGGATTTGTGTTTCGTGTTAACAAGCTATGCATTCCAGCTAGCTCTGTTCGTCTTTTTTTGTTGCAGGAGGCGCATGGAGGAGGATTAATGGGACACTTTGGCGTCAAGAAGATGGAGGATATACTTGCTACACATTTCTTTTGGCCAAAGATGGGACGAGATGTTGAGCGTTTTGTTGCTCGCTGCACTACATGTCAAAAAGCTAAGTCACGACTCAATCCTCATGGTTTATATATGCTTTGCCTGTACCTAGTGTTCCTTGGGAGGATATATCTATGGACTTTGTTTTAGGTTTACCTCGAACAAAGAAGGGGAGGGATAGCATATTTGTTGTCGTGGATAGGTTCTCGAAAATGGCACACTTTATACCATGTCATAAAAGCGATGATGTTGTTAATTTTGCTGATTTGTTCTTTCGTGAAATTATTCGCTTGCATGGTGTGCCAAATACTATTGTTTCGGATCGTGATACTAAATTTCCTAGCCACTTTTGGAGAAGTTTATGGGCTAAGTTGGGGACTAAACTGCTTTTTAGTACTACTTGTCACCCCCAAACTAATGGACAAACTGAAGTAGTCAATAGAACATTGTCTACTATGCTTAGGGCTGTTGTGAAGAATAACAAGAAAATGTGGGAAGAATGCTTGCCTCATATTGAATTTGCTTATAATCGTTCATTGCATTCTACTACTAAGATGTGCCCTTTTGAAATTGTGTATGGTTTCCTACCTCGTGCACCTATTGATTTGTTGCCTCTTCCATCTTCGGAGAAGGTTAATTTTGATGCTAAAGAACGTTCTGAATTGATTTTTAAAATGCATGAGTTAACTAAGGAAAACATTGAGCGTATGAACGCTAAATATAAACTTGCTGGAGATAAGGGTAGAAAACATGTTGTGTTTGCACCTGGAGATATTGTTTGGTTACATTTGCGTAAAGATAGATTTCCTAATTTGCGCAAATCAAAGCTAATGCCATGTGCTGATGGTCCTTTTAAGGTGTTAGAGAAAATAAATGATAATGCATATAAACTTGAGCTGCCTACAGTTTTTGGGGTTAGTCCCACTTTTAACATTGCAGATTTGAAGCCTTATTTGGGTGAGGAAGATGAGCTTCCCTTGAGGACGACTTCATTTCAAGAAGGGGAGGATGATGAGGATATCAATATCATTGTTACACCCGCAGCTCCTGCTGCTATACATATTGGACCAATTACTAGAGCTCGCACACGCCAATTGAATTACCAGGTACTTTCGTTTCTTGGTAACGATCCTAATGTTCATGAGAATATGATGTTGCCTAAATTGGATACATTTGTTTTACTTACAAATGAAGGCCTAGCTTGGACAAGAAAGATGAACCTTGGAGCAAGTTCAAGCATGGAGATGATGACATGCGCAAGGGGAACAAGAACGGAATTACAAGTGATGATTCCAGGACTTTGAAGCCACCATAATGAGTGCATGAAGCCTTGGACGAAATATACAAGATGCCACTTCATAAATTTTGTCCAGAGGTTATTCTAGGTGCTGCGTCACCTTATTTTTGGGCCAGGCCCATGTAATTTCGAAATACTTGATTATAGGCTATTTTTAGAGTCCGTATGTGTGGGGAAACAAGAGTTAGGGTTGGTTTCGGGCCCCTCCTCCAAGGGCCACGAAATTCCCCCCTCTCTCCTCCATATATATAGCCCTTAGGGCATCGTTTAGAATTTGGGTTTTGTTAGATTAAAAGTTCGCCATAGCTGCAACTTCGTGTACTTCGTTCGTGTTCAACGACCAGACAAAGGCGTCACAGAACCCCACGTTCATTAATAAAGCTTTCCTCTTATATTCGCAATATCCAGATTGCAATCTCAGTTTCTTGCTTGTTCTTCATTTGCTCGCAGGAAACAGACCCTCGTGGTCAGGTTGATCGTGCTCCGGCGTTGTCAATAACCCCTTGGAAGTTGGTTTAGCGATTGCTGAGGCGCGACGTCTCACACGTTCGTAGTCGGATCGTCAAGGTCGACTCCCACGGAAAATGATAGCCACCATCTCATTGAAACATCGGGACACCTTCGCCTCTATCAACCACCACAAGAACAGACACATAGATCAAAAATATCACCTGATACGAAAGATTGTAAAGAGTGGTGATATATAATTGTGCAAAATTCACATGGATGCAAATGTTGTAGATCCGTTGACTAAGCCGCTTCCACAACCCAAGCATGAGGGTCATGCTAGAGCTATGGGAATATGGTATCTATCTGATTAACTCTAGTGCAAGTGGGAGACTGTTGGAGATATGCCCTAGAGGCAATCATGTATGATGATATTTCATATGTGTTTGTGAATAAAGATAGTCCTTGGACATTATCAATGTGTGCATCAGCAAGTATGTGACTTGTTTGTGGGACTATGCATTGCTTGATGAGTGTCCGAAAAGGTCCGTGGTCGAAGGGGCTGTGTGAAGGCGCAGCCGACTAGACTAGCATATGACACAGTGGATGGCTAAGTCCCACTAGCCATGAAGCATTGTATGCTAGCTGGATAATATGGACTCGGAAGGATCTGGTCAGATTCGACATATCGGATCCGAGTCCAGATAAGGTCCGAGTCGGACTGTAACGCCCCAAAACCCGTGCGCCAGGTGTCTTCCAGTTATTCGCTGTTGTTGCCTTGTCATTTGTTTGCGTGTCATGCATTTCATATCATGTCATCATGTACATCGCATTCGCATACGTGTTCGTCTCATGCATCCGAGCATTTTCCCTGTTGTCCGTTTTGCAATCCGGCACTCCTACGTCCTCCGACGTCCCCCTTTTGTCTCTTTCCGTGTGCGGGTGTTAAACATTCTCGGATTAGACCGAGATTTGCCAAGCGGCCTTGGTACACTACTGGTAGACCACCTGTCAAGCTTCGTGCCATTTGGAGTCCGTTTGATACTCCAACGGTTAACAGGGGAACTGTAAAGGCCTCGTGTGTGTTGCAGCCCAACACCCTCCAAAGTGGCCCAAAACCCATCCAAAGCCCTCCATCCTCTCGGTCGTTCGATCACGATTGCGTGGCCGAAAACCGCACCTCATTTGGACTCTCCTAGCTGCCTCTACCTATATATATGTGTGCCTCCCCGAAATTTTCGCGGATGAAACCCTAACCTCCTTCCACCTCGCGTCGCCGGACAAATCCTCCCACGCCCGGACATGTCCGCCTTCGCACCCGAGCCAATCGCGTGTTTCCACGTCACCACCATCGGCTCCTCTCTCTCTCCTCCACCGCCGCGGCCCGCGGAGCCCGCGCGAGGCCCGCCCGAGCCAGGATCCCGCGCCGCCGCCCGCGGGTATCCTTCGCCCCGTGCAGATCCACGCCGCCGCCCGGAGTTCGTCGCCTCCTCGCCACGTCACCGCACGTCACCGCACGCCTCGCCGGCGCGCACCACCGCCGCCCGCTTCGGCCGCCGCCTGCAAGCCTGCAGCGCCTCGCCGGCCTTCTAGCTCACTGGAGTGGCGCCCGAGCCCCGATCCGGCCGCCCGAGCCTCGATCTAGCCGCCAGGGCCCCTCCCCGCCTTGCCTCGACCCTCGCCAGCGCTCCTTGGCATCCGTGCCGCCGCCATGGCCTCTTGCCCATGAGGAGCACAGGAGGAGGACGAGCTCCTCTCGCGTGGGCCTCGCGGCCCAGCTCCGGCCGGCCCGGTCCACCTTCTCCGGCCCAGCTCCCTCCTCCTCAGATGGGATCGGCCCATTGGTGAGCCCCGCTCGCTATCCCGCGCCATGAGCGTCACATAATATCTTGCGCTCATCTCAGTCTTTTTTTCTAAAAACGACCAAGTCCTAAGATTCGAGATTCATGTGCCCATGTTCATCATGACATAACTTTGTGTGTGCTACTCCGTTTCATGCGCATGTTATATCAAAATGTTCATCATGATGTGCTCTTCATTTTGTTCCATTGTTCCATGCTTGTTTGAGTCCATCTTGATGTCCTAATTGTTGTTGCAAGAGTGCTATATAATGTTAGGTGTTGATTCTTATCAGTTTATGAGCATATGTCATTTTTGCCATGTTTATTGAGTGCTGCATATGAGCACGAGCTCTACATGTGTTTTGTTATATGCCATGCCATCTTTAAAGGGGTGTATGCCATGTATTAATGTGATCAATGCGGTGACTAGCACAAGCATGCAAAGTAGCTCTCGTGTTATTGTTGATTTCAGAGACTTAGAATTCACTAAGTCTTTTCCCTATTGTTATTTTTATGCCATGTATTCATGTTGCTACAGAGAGATCCATGCTTCTTTTGAGTATGTTCAGTAAGGATGATTTTGACATATGGTTATGCTCTATCCATCCATGTCCCTGTTTGCATTTATGGAGTCCCCTAGCATGGCTCAATCTTGCTATACTTTTGCTATAAAATGTTCCTGGTAGGTTCTTTACATGTTAATCAATTTTGCCAAGGTTGTTGTAGTTGATCCATTCATGCTATGAGATGGTTCTTGACATGGTTAGCTTCTTGAACATGTCTTCTTGCTGGTAGTGTGCTTAGCTTGTCATGTAATGCCTTGTGTTGAGTGCATCGAGCTCGCAAACATGCCTACATAATTCTATTTTTGCCATGTCCAGTTTTCTGCTAAGTGTGAATCTGTTAACGAAAGTTGTTATGTTTACTTGGGTGCCATCATATCTTCTGATCCTTTTTGGCTTATGGTCAATAAAGGACTTTTGTTATATGCTTTGAGTAGATTCATGCCATGCCTTTGTTTGCTATGTTCTCATCCTGTAGCATGTTGTTATCTTGCTCTAAACATGTCTTCCTGATGTTAATTCCTGGCATGTTAGTATTTTCACTAAGTCTGTGAAGCTGATATATTTTTCCCTTTTGCCATGCTTGTTTGAATCTGCTCTTGTGTGATTTAGCCGTAGCTCAGTGTTCATCTTTTGTCAAGCATCTTGAGTAGACCACTGCCATGTGCTTTGTTGCTATGTTGGAGTGCAGCAGCTCAGCTTCTTGTTGCATTTTAGATGGCATCGTGTTGTTAGTCGCAGAATCATGCCATTCTTGTTTTGCTTGCCATTTGCAAACCGTGCATCCGATTCCGGTGATCTTTATATCGATTTCGACCAAAATTAACTCATCTTTCTAGCGGCACTTGGTTTGCCAAGTTGATGCCTTGATCAATCTTTTCCTTCCAGAGCTCGCATATGCATTGCATAGCACATCCCGCATATCATGCCATGTTTTGCATCATGTTGCTTGCGCATTGCACCGTGGTTGATTATGGTTTCCTTTGCGTGTGTTCTTGCTTTGGGTAGAGCCGGGAGACGAGTACATGATCAAGGAACCCGTTGAGTACGCTTACGAGGATCAAGCTTACGTCAACTCGGAGAACTTTGCAGGCAAGATGATCATACCCTCGAAATCACTTCTATCTTTGCTTGCTAGTTGCTCGCTCTATTTCTATGCCGCGATACCTACCACTTGCTATATCATGCCTCCCATATTGCCATGTCAAGCCTCTAACCCACCTTTCCTAGCAAACCGTTGTTTGGTTATGTTACCGCTTTGCTCAGCCCCTCTTATAGCGTTGCTAGTTGCAGGTGAAGCTGAAGTTTGTTCCATGTTTGGAACATGGATATGTTGGGATATCACAATATCTCTTATTTATATTAATGCATCTCTATACTTGGTAAAGGGTGGAAGGCTCGGCCTTATGCCTGGTGTTTTGTTCCACTCTTGCCGCCCTAGTTTCCGTCATACCGGTGTTATGTTCCTTGATTTTGCGTTCCTTACGCGGTTGGGTTATAATGGGAACCCCTTGACAGTTCGCCTTGAATAAACCTCCTCCAGCAAGGCCCAACCTTGGTTTTACCATTTGCACTAACAACCTATCACCTTCCCTTGGGTTCTGCAGACTCAAGGGTCATCTTTATTTTAACCCACCCCCCTGGGCCAGTGCTTGTCTAAGTGTTGGTCCGAACTGAGTAGACTGCGGGGCTACCTCAGGGAAACTTGAGGTTTGGTTTTACTCGTAGGATGTCTCATCCGGTGTTGCCCTGAGAACGAGATATGTGCAGCTCCTATCGGGATGTCGGCACATCGGGTGGCTTTGCTGGTCTTGTTTTACCATTGTCAAAATGTCTTGTAACCGGGATTCCGAGTTTGATCGGGTCTTGCTGGGAGAAGGAATATCCTTCATTGACCGTGAGAGCTTGTGATGGGCTAAGTTGGGACACCCCTGCAGGGTTTTGAAGTTTTGAAAGCCGTGCCCGCGGTTATGGGCAGATGGGAATTTCTTAATATCCGGTTCTAGAAAACTTGACACTTAACCTAATTAAAATGCATCAACCGCGTGTGTAGCCGTGATGGTCTCTTTCCGGCGGAGTCCGGGAAGTGAACACGATTTTGGTGTTATGTTTGAACGTAAGTAGTTTCAGGATCACTTCTTGATCACTTCTAGTTCACGATCGTGCTTTGCTTCTCTTCTCGCTCTCATTTGCGTAAGTTAGCCACCATATATGCTAGTACTTGCTGCAGCTCCACCTCACTACCCTTTTTTCCTACCCATAAGCTTAAATAGTCTTGATCACGAGGGTGTGAGATTGCTGATTCCCCGTGACTCACAGATTACTTCCAAACAGTTGCAGGTGCCGATGATACCAGTGCAGGTGATGCAACCCAGCTCAAGTGGGAGCTCGAAGAAGATCGTGTTCGTTGTGTTGTTTTCGTTTCCAGTTGATCAGTAGTGGAGCCCAGTCGGGGCGATCGGGGATCTAGCATTAGGGATGGTCTTCTTTTATTTTGGTTTTGTAGTCGGGCCTTGATTGTATTCTGGATGATGTAATGCTATATTTATGTATTGTGTGAAGTGGCGATTGTAAGCCAACTCTTTATCCCTCTCTTATTCAGTACATGGGATGTGTAAATATTACCCCTCTTGCGACATGCCTACTATGCGGTTATGCCTCTAAGTCATGCTCCGACACGTGGGAGATATAGCCGCATTGTGGGTGTTACACGGACATACCTGACTAAGAGACATAGCGATAGGTCATCCTCTAGTCTCTAGTACAACATATATTCTATGTATTAAGCCCTGAGCTAGCGCATGTATTCAGGATGGTAACAGACCTGCTTTGGGCAGACCAAATGCTACTCTGTAACTGGGTACTACCTCCGTTTCAGTTTACAAGTCCTACGCGTATACCTAGGTTGCCAATTTTATCACCCTAATATAAACTATATAATACAAAAATTATACCTTTTGAAAGTAGAAACTCCGAAGTTTATGTTGGTATATTTTTTGTAATATATGACTTGTATTAGGTTGGTCAAATTGACGACCTAGGGGTACGCGCACGCCCTGTAAACTGAGAGAGAGGTAGTAATTATAAAGGTAGGTTTCAGGCTTGTTCTGACCCATGCTGCGAGACATGGTCGAGCAAGATGGGATTTTCCCCTCCGATCAGGACAGATATACTCTGGGCCCCTAGTGTGATCTAACCAAGATAAGCATGGCCATGCAACAAGGATTATGAGATAATCCGGTTTATGTTCGGCATCACTAGAATGAGAAAGAGGTCAGGCTAGCACAAGGATGATAGACCCGCCTTGAGCATGACAACATATATCGTGTGGCAAAGGGAACAGAAGTGTGACATGTTGTATAGGTTCTCCAACCGGCTTCATTGTCTACTTGGTGGTTGGCACGCCTTGCTAGAGGCCGCTACCAACCGAGCAGGTCGAATATGATCTGACCTGCGACCAAGCCAACTTGAACCTAATGGTTCGCACGCTTATGGGAAGGAACCTGTGAGGCCGGAACTGTCTCCACGAGTTAGATGTGAACCTACTCGGACTCGGATCCAGGCCAAACAGACTTTGGGCTTTAGGATCCATGTGAGGCCCAAGTGTTGAGCCCACGACGGATGCCTATAGATAGTGGAGGAGCGGCATGCTACTTATTGAGCTTGCGTTGGTTTTTCCCTTGAATAGGAAAGGGTGATATAGCAAAGTAGAGATAAGTATTTCCCTCAGTTAGAGAACCAAGGTATCAATCTAGTAGGAGAAGAATGCACAAATCACCAATGCCTGCCCAATCAATCGAACACTTGTACCCAATGCGATAAAGGGGTTGTCAATCCCTTCACGGGCACTTGCAAAGGTGAGATCTGATAGAGGAAGATAAAACTAAACAAAAGATAAAGTAAATATTCCGGGTTTTTTGGTTTATAGATCTGAAAATAAAAGATTGCAAAATAGTAGGTCGGAAACTTATATGATGGAAAATAGTCTCGGGGGAAATAGGTTTCACTAGAGGCTTCTCTCAAGATAGCAAATAATATGGTGGGTAATCAAATTATTGTCGAGCAATTGATAGAAAAGCGCAAAGTTATGCTGATATCCAAGGCAATGATTATGAAATATAGGCATCACATCCGTGTCAAGTAGACCGACTCCTGCCTGCATCCACTACTATTACTCCACATATCGACCGACTCCTGCCTGCAACTAGAGTATTAAGTTCATAAAGAACAGAGTAACGCTTTAAGTAAGATGAAATGATGTAGAGGAATAAACTCAAGCAATATGATGTAAACCCCATCTTTTTATCCTCGATAGCAACAATACAATACGTGCCTTACTACCCCTACTTTGTCACTTGGTGAGGACACCGCAAGATTGAACCCAAAGCTAAGCACTTCTCCCATTGCAAGAAAAACCAATCTAGTTGGCCAAAGCAAACCGATAGTTCAAAGATAATTACAAAGATATCAAATCATGCATAAAAGAATTCAGAGAAGATTCAAATAATATTCATAGATAAGCTGATCATAAATCCATAATTCATTGGATCTCGACAAACACACTGCAAAAGAAGATTACATCGGACAGATCTCCAAGAACATCGAGGAGAACATGGTATTGAGAATCAAAGAGAGAGAAGAAGCCATCTAGCTACTAGCTATGGACCCGTAGGTCTGTGGTAAACTACTCACGCTTCATAGGAAGGGCAATAGGGTTGATGTAGATGCCCTCCGTGATCGAATCCCCCTCCGGCAGGATGCCGAAAAAGGCCCCCAGATGGGATCTCACGGGAACAGAAGGTTGCGGCGATGGAAAAGTGTTTTCATGGGTACTTCTGGTGGTTTGGGAATATATGTGACTATATAGGAGGAAGATCTAGCTCAGGAGGTCACCCAAGGGCCCACAAGGTTGGGGCATGCCCTACCCCCTAGGCGCGCCCTCCCCCCTTGTCGCTGCCTCATGGCTCTTCTAACTTGAACTCTAAGTCTCTGGGGTGTCTTCTGGTCCAAGAAAAATCATCGAGAAAGTTTTATTCCGTTTGCACCCCATTTGGTATTCCTTTTCTACGAAACTCAAAAACAAGAAGAAAAAACATAAACTGGCACTGGGATCTAGGTTAATAAGTTAGTCCTAAAAATAATATAAAATAGCATATTAATGCATATAAAACATCCAAAACAAATAATGTAATAGCATGGAACAATCAAAAATTATAGATATGTTGGAGATGTATCACGACACACTCATTCAGTTGATAATTTCGTCACCATCACTAGGGTTTTACATGTATTGCAACTAGCCACCTCCAATTGACGCCGGTTGTGTGATCAGATCTAGCAGTCCGTTGCACGACGTTCCTTCTGCATGCGCGGAAACCGTTAGAGGTGGTGCAATTGCACTGCTCCGGCGAACCTATTCGCGAGATCCGATCAGCATGTGGGAGATCAACGAGGAGGAGATAACTCCGTAGACGCGCTGCCTCAATTCTACTTCCGCTACACGACACTGTGCGTCTAGTGGTAATGATCCGTGATCCATCTCCCGTAGCAAGCTCCTAGTTAATCTGCGCATAGGGAAATTTTTAAATTACATTCGATGCACCTAGCGTAGAACACAACACCTCAAGCTGCCAAATCTTGTTCCAAATCAGATTGTTAACTGGTGGACCGGGACCAGTTTGATTGCCTCTGAATTTATGTGCCCATTCTGCATGGAATGCAGTTTTCACCGAAAAAGTACCAATTCAAGTGTGATGCCAAGAAATAAAATCTTCAAAGGCCTCATAATTCAATCGAATTTAGAGAATCCTCCTAGTATCCACTGAAGGAAATATGCCCTAGAGGCAATAATAAAGTTGTTATTTTATATTTCCTTATTCATGATAAATGTTTATTGTTCATGCTACAATTGTATTGACCGAAAACCATAATACATATGTGAATACATAGACAAAACAATGAGTCCCCAGTGAGCCTCTACTTGACTAGCTCGTTGATGAAAGATGGTTAAGGTTTCCTAACCATGGACATGAGTTTTCATTTGATAACGGGATCACATCATTAGGAGAATGATGTGACAGACATGACCCATCCATTAGCTTAGCATGTTGATCATTCATTTTTATTTCTATTGCTTTCTTCATATCAAATACATATTCCTTCGACTATGAGATTATGCAACTCCCAGATGCCGGAGGAATACCTTGTGTGCTATCAAACGTCACAACGTAACTGGGTGATTATAAAGATGTTCGGGAACATGGTATTTCAAAAAAAAATCCTACGATCATGCAAGATCTATCTAGGAGATCCATAGCAACGAGACGGGGAGAGTGTGTCCACGTACCCTCATAGACCGAAAGCGGAAGCGTTTAGTAACGCGGTTGATGTAGTCGAACATCTTTACGATCCAACCGATCCAAGTACCGAACGTACGTCACCTTCGTGTTCAGAACACGTTCAACACAATGATGTCCCTCGAGCTCTTGATCCAGTTGAGGACGAGGGAGAGTTCCGTCAGCACGACGGCGTGGTGACGGTGATGATGAAGTTACCGGCGCAGGGCTTCGCCTAAGCACTATGACGATATGACCAAGGTTATAAACTATGGAGGGGGCACCGCACACAGCTAACATATTGTCTGTTGTGCTTTGGGGTGCCCCCTGCCCATGTATATAAAGGAGGGAGAGGAGGAGGCCGGCCATAGGGGGGCGCGCGCCATAGGGGAGTCCAACTAGGATTCCCAATCCTAGTTGGAGTCCCCTTCCTTTTTTCCGAGAGGGGGAGAGAGGGAAGGAGGAGGAGAGGGAGAAGGAAAGAGGGGGGCGCCGCCCCCTCCCTAGTCCAATTCGGACTTTCCATGGGTGGCGCGGCCACTCCTTGTGGCCCGTCTCACCTTTCGACTAAAGCCCATTAAGGCCCAATACTTCCCTCGGGGGTTCCGATAAGGGAAAACTTTGTTTTTGCCACTCTAGTTTTTGCAAACTTTGCTTATGCCACTCTAGAATTTAACATTTCACTTTTGCCACTCTTAACTTTTGACAATATATCACTTTTTTCCACTCCGTGGCAAAAGTAAAAAAACTAGAGTGGCAATTGTGATACATGTCAAAAGCTAAGAGTGGCAAAAGTGAAATGAAAAATTATCGTTTTTGCCATGGAATGGCATTTGTGATGTATTGTAAAAAGCTAAGAGTGGCAAAAGTGAGATGTCAAATTCTAGAGTGGCATAAGGAAAGTTGGCAAAAACTAGAGTGGCAAAAACAAAGTTTTCCCTTCCGGTAACCTCTCGGTACTCCGAAAAATACCCGAATCACTTCGGAACCATTCCGGTGTCCGAATATAACCTTCCAATATAACGATATTTACCTCTCGACCATTTCGAGACTCCTTGTCATGTCTGTGATCTCATCCGGGACTCCAAACAAACTTCGGTCATCAAATCACATAGCTCATTATACAAATCGTCATCGAACGTTAAGCGTGCGGACCCTATGGGTCCGAGAACTATGTAGACATGACCGAGACACATCTCCGGTCAATAAGCAATAGCGGGAACTGGATGCTCATATTGGCTCCTACATATTCTACGAAGATCTTTATCGGTCAAACCGCATAACAACATACGTCATTCCCTTTGTCATCGGTATGTTACTTGCCCGAGATACGATCGTCGGTATCATCATACCTAGTTCAATCTTGTTACCAGCAAGTCTCTTTACTCATTCTGTAATGCAACATCCCGCAACTAACTCATTAGTCACATTGCTTGCAAGGCTCATAGTGATGTGCATTACCGAGAGGGCCCGGAGATACCTCTCCGATACACGGAGTGAAAAATCCTAATCTCGATCTATGCCAACTCAACAAACACCATCGGAGACACCTGTAGAGCATCTTTATAATCACCCAGTTACGTTGTGACGTTTGATAGCACACAAGGTGTTCCTTCGGTATTCGGAAGTTGCATAATCTCATAGTTAGAGGAACATGTATAAGTCATGAAGAAAGCAATAGCAATAAAACTAATCGATCATTATGCTAAGCTAGTGGATGGGTATTGTCTGATACGTCTCTGTCGTATCTACTTTTACAAACACTTATGCCCTTGTTTTGGACTCTAACTTGCATGATTTGAATGGAACTAACCCGGATTGACGCTGTTTTCAGCAGAATTGCCATGGTGTTATTTATGTGCAGAAACAAAAGTTCTCGGAATGACCTGAAACTCCACGGAGCGCATTTTTGGAAATAATAAAAAATACTGGCAAAAGATCAAGACCAGGGGCTCACACCCTAGCCACGAGGTGGGAGCGCGCCCCTACCTCGTGGGCCCCCTGGAGCTCCTCCGACCTCAACTCCAACTCTATATATTCACTTTCGGGGAGAAAAAAATCAGAGAGAAGGATTCATCACGTTTTACGATACGGAGCCATCGCCAAGCCCTAAAACCTCTCGAGAGGGCTGATCTGGAGTCCGTTCGAGGCTTCGGAGAGGGGAATCTGTCGCCGTCGTCATCATCAACTATCCTCCATCACCAATTTCATGATGCTCACCGCCGTGCATGAGTAATTCCATCATAGGCTTGCTGGACGGTGATGGGTTGGATGAGATTTATCATGTAATCGAGTTAGTTTTGTTAGGGTTTGATCCCTAGTATCCACTATGTTCTGAGATTGATGTTGCTATGACTTTGCTATGCTTAATGCTTGTCACTAGGGCCCGAGTGCCATGATTTCAGATCTGAACCTATTATATTTTCATGAATATATGTGAGTTCTTGATCCTATCTTGCAAGTCTATAGTCACCTACTATGTGCTATGATCCGGCAACCCCAAAGTGACAATAATCGGGACCACTCCCGGTGATGACCGTAGTTTGAGGAGTTCATGTATTCACTATGTGTTAATGCTTTGGTCCGGTACTCTATTAAAAGGAGGCCTTAATCTCCCTTAGTTTCCGCTAGGACCCCACTGCCACGGGAGGGTAGGACAAAAGATGGCATGCAATTTCTTTTCCATAAGCACATATGACTATATTTGGAATACATGCCTACATTACATTGATGAATTGGAGCTAGTTCTGTGTCACCCTAGGTTATGACTGTAACATGATGAACCACATCCGGCATAATTCTCTATCACCGATCCATTGCCTATGAGCTTTCCATATATTGTTCTTTGCTTATTTACTTTTCCGTTGCTATTGTTATCATCACCACAAAACACCAAAAATATTACTTTTGCTACCGTTACCTTTTGCTACCGTTACCACTACTATCATATTACTTTGCTACTAAACACTTTGCTGCAGATATTAAGTTTCCAGGTGTGGTTGAATTGACAACTCAGCTGCTAATACTTGAGAATATTCTTTGGCTCCCCTTGTGTCGAATCAATAAATTTGGGTTGAATACTCTACCCTCGAAAACTGTTGCCATCCACTATACTTGTGGGTTATCATTGTCCATCACATCATTCTCTAATGATGTGATCTCGTTCATCAAATGGCAACACATGCCTATGGTCAGGAAACTTAACCATCTTTGATTAACGAGCTAGTCTAGTAGAGGCATACTAGGGACACTTTGTTTGTCTATATATTCACACATGTACTAAGTTTCTGGTTAATACAATTCTAGCTTGAATAATAAACATTTATCATGATATAAGGAAATATAAATAACAACTTCATTATTGCCTCAAGGGCATATTTCCTTTAGTCTCCCTGAGGGAGTCCTGGATTAGGGGGTCTCCGGACAGCCGGACTATATCCTTTGGCCGGACTGTTAGACTATGAAGATACAAGATTGAAGACTTCGTATCGTGTCCGGATGGGACTCTACTTGGCGTGGAAGGCAAGCTAGCCAGTACGGATATGGATATCTCCTCCTTTGTAACCGACCTTGTGTAACCCTAACCCTCTCCGGTGTCTATATAAACCGGAGGGTTTTAGTCCGTAGGACACAACAACTACAACAAACAATCATACCATAGGCTAGCTTCTAGGGTTTAGCCTCTCCGATCTCGTGGTAGATCTACTCTTGTACTACCCATATCATCAATATTAATCAAGCATGACGTAGGGTTTTACCTCCATCAAGAGGGCCCGAACCTGGGTAAAACATTATGTCCCCTGCCTCCTGTTGCCATCCGGCCTAGACGCACAGTTCGGGACCCCCTACCCGAGATCCGCTGGTTTTGACACCGACATTGGTGCTTTCATTGAGAGTTCCTCTGTGTCGTCACCTTTAGGCCTGATGGCTCCTCCGATCTTCAACAACGATGCGGTCCAGGGTGAGACCTTTCTCCCCGGACAGATCTTCGTATTCGGCGGTTTTGCACTGCGGGCTAATTCGCTTGGCCATCTGGAGAAGATCGAAAGCTACGCCCCTGGCCATCAGGTCAGATTTGGAAGTTTGAACTACACGGCCGACATTCGCGGAGACTTGATCTTCGACGGATCCGAGCCACAGCCGGGCGCGCCACACTGTCATGATGGGTATGACCTAGCTCTGTCACCGAACAGTACCCTAAAGGCCGCGCTCACATCAGCTCCGACCCTTAGCTCGGAGCAAACTGCACCGATCGAGGACGGGTGGCTAGACACCGCCTCAGGGGTTGCAGTCTCAACGGTGATCGAGCCGAACACCAGCCTCATCCTTTGTGAAGCCCGTGACTCCAAGGTACCCGACTCTTTTCCGGACTCCGAACCTTCCGCGCCCCTGCCAATCGAGTCTGATTGGGCTCCGATCATGGAATTCACCGCTGCTGATATCTTTCAGCACTCGCCCTTCGACGATATTCCGAATTCACCGAGGTCTCTCTGTTTGTCAGGAGAGCCCTAGCCGGACTATGGCCAACAGGATTGGGATGCGGACGACGAAGAAATTCGACGCCCACCCACCACCCACTTCGTAGCCACTGTCGATGATTTAACCGACATGCTCGACTTCGACTCCGAAGACATCGACGGTATGGACGACGATGTAGGAGACGAACATGAACCAGCGCCTATAGGGCACTGGAAAGCCACCTCATCATACGATATATACATGGTGGATACACCCAAAGAAGGCAATGGCGACGAGATAGCGGAGGATGACCCCTCCAAGAAGCAACCCAAGCGCCGACGTCAGCGGCGCCGCTCTAAGTCCCGCCAAAGCAGAAGTGGTGATACCGGCACAGGAGATAATAATATTCCGGATAGTGCCGAAGACAACAACAATCCCCTCCAGCAAGACTTAGAACAGGAGAATGGAGGAGCCAGCCCTCCTGAGAGAGCGGCAGATGGAGAAGAGGAGGATGATAATTACATGCCCCCCTCCGAAGACGAGGCAAGCCTCGGCAACGACGAATTCGCTGTGCCAGAGGATCCCGTCGAACAAGAGCGCTTCAAACGCCGGCTTATAGCCACGGAAAATAGCCTTAAGCAAAAGCAGCAGCAGCTTCAAACTGATCAGGATCTGCTAGCTGACAGATGGACTGAAGTCCTCGCGGCCGAGCAATATAAACTCGAGCACCCCTCCAAGAGTTACCCAAAGTGCAGGTTGCTACCTCGACTGGAGGAAGAAGCGTATGATACGGCTGATCGGCCACCTCGTGGCCGCGATAGAGAGGCATTCCAGCCAAAAACTCAGCCTCCACCCCGACGCCATTCAAATAAAAAGGCATGGGGAGATACGCCAGACCTGCTAGACATATTGGAGGACAAAGCAAAGCCTGCAAGATCGATCTACGGATCACGAGGGCGCGCCACTCTGCGAGACGATAAACGTCATGCCGGATATAGTAAAAGCAAATCCGGCCGGGCCGAACACAGCGGGCAAGACCCATTCGAGCTGCGTTGCGATATAGCCCAATACAGAGGCGCCGCACACCCCTTATGCTTCACAGACGAAGTAATGGATCATCAAATCCCAGAAGGTTTCAAACCTGTAAATATTGAATCATACGACGACACAACAGATCCCGCAGTATGGATCGAGGATTTCCTCCTCCACATCCACATGGCCTGCGGTGACGACTTACACGCCATCAAATACCTCCCACTAAAGCTCAAGGGACCAGCGCGGCATTGGCTTAACAGCTTGCCAGCCAAGTCCATCAGCTGTTGGGAAGATCTGGAAGCCGCATTCCTTGACAACTTTCAGGGTACTTATGTGCGGCCACCAGATGCCGATGACTTGAGCCACATAATTCAGCAGCCAGAAGAATCGGCCAGGCAATTCTGGACTCGGTTCCTAACAAAGAAAAATCAAATTGTTGATTGTCCGGATGTAGAGGCCCTAGCGGCTTTCAAACACAACATCCGCGACGAATGGCTAGCCCGGCACCTTGGTCAGGAAAAGCCGAAATCTATGGCAGCCCTCACGACACTCATGACCCGCTTTTGTGCGGGAGAAGAGAGCTGGCTGGCTCGTAGTAATAACATATCAAAGAACCATGGTACTTCGGATACCAAAGACGGCAATAGCAGGTCACATCACAACAAACATAAGCGTCGCATTAACAGCGATAATAACAAGGATACGGTAGTCAATGCCGGATTCAAAGGCTGTAAACCCGGTCAGCGGAAAAAGCCATTCAAACAGAGTACGCCGGGACCGTCCAGCTTGGACCGTATACTCGATCGCTCGTGTCAAATACATGGCACCGCAAAAATGCTAGCCAATCACACCAACAGGGATTGTTGGGTGTTCAAGCAGGCCGGCAAGTTAATTGCCGAAAACAAGGACAAGGGGCCTGAGGAGTCCTGGATTAGGGGGTGTTCGGATAGCCGGACTATACCTTCAGCCAGACTCCTGGACTATGAAGATACAAGATTGAAGACTCCGTCCCGTGTCCGGAAGGGACTTTCCTTGGCGTGGAAGGCAAGCTTGGCGATACGGATGTTCAGATCTCCTACCATTGTAACCGACTCTATGTAACCCTAACCCTATCCGGTGTCTATATAAACCGGAGGGTTTTAGTCCGTAGGACAACATACACATCAACAATCATACCATAGGCTAGCTTCTAGGGTTTAGCATCTCTGATCTCGTGGTAGATCTACTCTTGTACTACCCATATCATCAATATTAATCAAGCAGGACATAGGGTTTTACCTCCATCGAGAGGGCCCGAACCTGGGTAAAACTTCGTGCCCCTTGCCTCCTGTTACCATCCGGCCTAGACGCACAGTTCGGGACCCCCTACCCGAGATCCGCCGGTTTTGATACCGACATTGGTGCTTTCATTGAGAGTTCCTCTATGCCGTCGCCGTCAGGCCCGATGGCTCCTACGATCATCAATGGCGATGCAGTCTAGGGTGAGACCTTCCTCCCCGGACAGATCTTCGTCTGTGGCGGCTTCGCACTGCGGGCCAATTCACTTGACCATCTAGAGCAGGTCGAAAGCTACGCCCCTGGCCGTCAGGTCAGATTTGGAAGTTTAAACTACACGGCTGACATCCGCGGGGACTTGACCCTCGACGGATTCGAACCACTGTCGAGCGCGCCGCACTGTCACAACGAGCACGATCTAGCTCTGCCGCCGAACAGTGCCCTGGAGGCCGCACCCGCATCGGTTCCGACCCTTAGTTTGGAGCCAACCGCGCCGATCGAGGATGGGCGGTTGGACGCCACCTCGGGGGCTGTAATCCTAACGGCGGTTGAGCCGAACACCAGCCCCATACTCTGCAAGACTCGTGACTCCATGGAGCCGGATTCTTCTCCGGACTCCGAACCCTCTGCGCCCCTGCCGATCGAATCCGATTGGGCGCCGATCATGGAGTTCACAGCCGCGGACGTCTTTCAGCACTCGCATTTCGGCGATATCCTGAAGTCACTGAAGTCTCTCTCTTTATCAGGAGAGCCCTGGCCGGACTACGGTCAGCAAGGTTGGAGTACGGACGATGAAGAAATTGAAAACCCACCCACCACCCACTTTGTAGCCACTGTCGACGACTTAACCGACATGCTCGACTTCGACTCCGAAGAGATCGACGGTATGGATGCCGATGAAGGAGATGATGAAGAACCAGCGCCTACTAGGCCCTGGAAAGCCACCTCGTCATATGACATATACATGGTGGACACCCCAAAAGAGGGAGAGGGCCATGGAACAGCGGAGGATGACCCCTCCAAGAAACAGCCCAAGCGCCGGCGTCAGCGGCGCCGCTCAAAATCCCGCCAACACAAAAACGGTGATTCCAGCACGGGAGATAATAATACTCCGGAGAGTGCCGAAGAAAACCCCCTCCAGCAAGGTTTAGCACAGGAGGATGGAGAAACCAGCCCTCGTGAGAGAGCGGCAGACAGAGAGGTTGAGGACGATAATTATATGCCTCCCTCCGAAGACGAGGCAAGCCTCGACGACGACGAATCCGTCGTGCTAGAGGATCCCGTTGAGCAAAAGCGTTTCCAACGCAGGCTTATGGCCACGGCAAGAAGCCTCAAGAAAAAACAGCAACAGCACAGAGCTGATCAAGATTTGCTGGTTGGCAGATGGACTGAAGTCCTTGCGGCCGAAGAGCATAAACTCGAACGCCCCTCCAAGAGTTACCCAAAGCGCAAGTTGCTACCCCGATTAGAGGAGGAAGCACTTGATGTGGCCGAACGGCCACCTCGTGGCCGCGACAGAGAGGCCTCCCGGCCCTCCACTCAAGCCGCACCCCGTACGAAGGCACGGGAATATGCGCCGGACTTACGAGACATGTTGGAGGACAAGGCAAGGCAAACACGATTGATCTACGAATCGCATGGGCACCCCATGGCTCGAGACGGTAACCGTCACGCCGGCCACAAATTCGGCAGGGCCGAACACACTAGACAAAGCTCATTGGAGCTACGTCAGGATATCGCCCAGTACAGAGGCGTCGCACACCCATTGTGCTTTACAGACGAAATAATGGATCATCAAATCCCCGAGGGTTTCAAACCCGTAAACATCGACTCATATGATGGCACAACAGACCCTACGGTATGGATCGAGGATTATCTCCTTCATATCCACATGGCCCGGGGCGACGATTTTCACGCCATCAAATACCTCCCACTCAAGCTTAAAGGACCAGCTCGGCATTGGCTCAACAGCTTGCCAACAGGAAGCCGCATTCCTCGACAATTTCCAGGGCACTTATGTGCGACCCCCAGACGCCAATGACCTAAGTCACGTAATCCAACAGCCAGAGGAATCGGCCAAACAATTCTGGACACGGTTCCTAACAAAGAAAAATCAAATAGTCGACTGTCCGGACGCTGAGGCCCTAGCAGCCTTCAAGCACAATATCTGTGACGAGTGGCTGGCCCGGCACCTCGGACAGGAAAAGCCGAAATCTATGGCAGCACTCACGACACTCATGACCCGCTTTTGTGCGGGAGAAGACAGCTGGCTCGCTCGTAGCAACAATATGACCAAGAACCCTGGTAGTTCAGACACCAGGGACATTAGTGGCAGGTCGCGTCGCAACAAGCAGAAGCGCCGCATTAACAGCGACAATGCTGAGGATACGGCAGTTAATGCCGGATTCAGAGGCTCTAAATCCGGTCAGCGGAAGAAGCCATTCAAAAGGAATCCTAGGGGCCCGTCCAGCTTGGACCGAATACTCGACCGCTTGTGCCAAATACATGGCACCCCCGAAAAGCCGGTCAATCACACCAACAGGGATTGTTGGGTGTTCAAGCAGGCAGGCAAGTTAAGTGCCGACAATGAAGACAAGGGGCTGCATAGCGATGACGATGAGGAGCCCCGGCCACCGAAAAACAGTGGACAGAAGGGTTTTCCCCCACAAGTGCGGACGGTGAACATGATATACGCAACCCATGTCCCCAAAAGGGAGCGGAAGCATGCGTTAAGGGACGTATACGCGGTAGAGCCAGTCGCCCCAAAGTTCAACCCATGGTCCACCTGCCCGATCACCTTTGATCGAAGGGACCATCCCACTAGCATCCATCATGGCGGATTCGCCGCATTGGTTCTAGACCCAATTATTGACGGATTTCATCTCACTAGAGTCCTTATGGACGGCGGCAGCAGCCTGAACCTGCTTTACCAGGATACAGTGCGGAAAATGGGCATAGATCCCTCGAGGATTAAGCCCACCAAAACGACCTTTAAAGGCGTAATACCAGGTGTAGAGGCCAACTGCATAGGCTCAGTCACACTTGAAGTGGTCTTCGGATCTCCGGATAATTTCCGAAGTGAGGAGTTAATCTTCGACATAGTCCCGTTTCGCAGTGGCTATCACGCACTGCTCGGGCGAACCGCATTCGCCAAATTCAATGCGGTACCGCACTACGCATACCTTAAGCTCAAGATGCCAGGCCCTCATGGAGTAATTACGGTCAATGGAAACACCGAACGCTCCCTCCGAACGGAGGAGCACACGGCGGCCCTTGCAGCGGAAGTACAAAGCAGCCTCTCCAGGCAGTTCTCCAGTCCGGCCATTAAACGTCCGGACACCGTCAAGCGTGCCCGGAGTAACCTACAACAAGACCGCCTGGCACGTTCCGAGCAGGCGTAGCAATGCGGCCCCAACCCCAACCCTCGCAAAAATGCGACGCTAGTACTTCGCGTCCATAACTACGCTCTGGAAATACCATGGGCATAGGGGGAGGGGCACCATCACGGCACGCCCAAAACACGGCTTAAACCGCACCAGGGGCTGCCGATTTTTTACTTTTCTCTTACTTCCAGGACTCTACTGTTCGGAAGGCCTGTTCGGCAGTTCAATTGCTGCACAAACGATGCAAGGACCAGGGAAGCAGAGAAGCCATGCCGCATTACGGAAATCCCAGGTGGTCTCTATCACGAGCAGTATACCTGTTTCGCATACTATTCCGCAGCTAGCCCCTGGAGCAGACATGTTAAATAGTCCAACTTTTCGTTTATCGCATTACTTGTATCGTTCTGCTTTGATCGCAGCTAATCTAATAAACAATGCATAGCTTTTGTCTATTTTTTGCATTACCTTTTTTTATGTTCCTTAACGACATGTTGCACCCGTACACGTTGGTACGGCCAAAATACGCCAGGGGCTTTAGTACCCCTCAATATGGTGTGAGAAGTCCGATCACTTTAACAAGTGCGGCACCCCGAACTTATAGCATTATATGCATCGGCTCCGAATCATTTCTTGGGTCAACAATTGGGTTTGCCCGGCTCCTATGTTTTGGTGCCTTACGTTCCGCTATATCGGCTAAGGTAGCACTAGGAGAACCACTGCGATTGTGCCCCGGTTGAGTGATAAAGGCAAAGGTGTCCCGATGTTTTGATGAGATGGTGGCTATCGTTTCTGTGGGAGTCGACCTTGACGATCCGACTATGAACGTGCGAGACGTCGCGCCTTAGCAATCGCTAAACCAACTTCCGAGGGGTTATTGACCACGCCGGAGCACGATCAACCTGACCACGAGGGTCTGTTTCCTGCAAGCAAACGAAGAACAAGCAAGAAACTGAGATTTCAATCTAGATATTGCAAATATAGGATGAATGCTTTATTGATCAAGGTGGGGTTCTGTGACGTCTTGGTCTGGTCGTTGGACACAAACGAAGTACGAGAAGTTGCAGCTATGGCGAACTTTTAATCTAAACAAAACCCAAATTCTAAACGACGCCCTAAGGGCTGTATATATGGAGGAAGAGGGGGAAATTTCGTGGCCCTTGAGGGTGGGGTCCGAAACCAACCCTAACTCTTGTTTCCCCACACATACGGACTCTAAAAATAGCCTATACTTAAGTATTTCGAAATTACATGGGCCTGGCCCAATAATAAGGTGACGCAGCACCTAGAATAGCCTATGGACGAATATTATGAAGTGGCATCTTGTATATTTCGTCCAAGGCTTCATGCACTCCTTATGGTGGCTTCAAAGTCCTGAAATCATCACTTGTAACTCCGTTCTTGATCCCCTTGCGCATGCCATCAACTCCATGCGTGTTCTTGCTCCAATGTTCATCCTTCTCCAAGCTAGGCCCTTCATTTGTAAGCAAAACAAATGTATCCAATTTAGGCAGCATCATAATCTCATGAACATTAGAATCATTACCAAGAAACGAAAGTACCTGGTAATTTAATTGGCGTGTGCGAGCTCTAGTAATTGGTCCATTGTATAGCAGCAGGAGCTGCGGGTGTAACAATGATATTGATGTCCTCATCATCCTCCCCTTCTTGAAATGAAGTCGTCCTCGACGGAAGCTCATCTTCCTCACCCAAATAAGGCTTCAAATCTGCAATGTTAAAAGTGGGACTAACCCCAAAATCTGCAGGTAGCTCAAGTTTATATGCATTATCATTTATTTTCTCTAAAACCTTAAAAGGACCATCAGCACGTGGCATTAGCTTTGATTTGCGCAAATTAGGAAATCTATCTTTACGCAAATGTAACCAAACAAGATCTCCAGGTGCAAACACAACATGTTTTCTACCCTTATCTCCAGCAAGTTTATATTTAGCATTCATACGCTCAATGTTTTCCTTAGTTAACTCATGCATTTTTAAAATCAATTCAGAACATTCTTTAGCATCAAAATTAACCTTCTCCGAAGATGGAAGAGGCAACAAATCAATAGGTGCACGAGGTAGGAAACCATACACAATTTCAAAAGGGCACATCTTAGTAGTAGAATGCAATGAACGATTATAAGCAAATTCAATATGAGGCAAGCATTCTTCCCACATTTTCTTATTATTCTTCAAAACAGCCCTAAGCATAGTAGACAATGTTCTATTGACTACTTCAGTTTGTCCATCAGTTTGGGGGTGACAAGTAGTACTAAAAAGCAGCTTAGTCCCCAACTTAGCCCATAAACATCTCCAAAAGTGGCTAAAGAAATTTAGTATCACGATCTAAAACAATAGTATTTGGCACACCATGCAAGCGAATAATTTCACGAAAGAACAAATCAGCAACATTAACAGCATCATCGCTTTTATGACATGGTATAAAGTGTGCCATTTTCGAGAATCTATCCACGACAACAAATATGCTATCCCTCCCCTTCTTTGTTCGAGGTAAACCTAAAACAAAGTCCATAGATATATCCTCCCAAGGAACACTAGGTACAGGCAAAGGCATATATAAACCATGAGGATTGAGTCGTGACTTAGCTTTTTGACATGTAGTGCAGCGAGCAACAAAACGCTCAACATCCCGTCTCATCTTTGGCCAAAAGAAATGTGTAGCAAGTACGTCCTCTGTCTTCTTCACGCCAAAGTGTCCCATTAGTCCTCCTCCATGCGCCTCCTGCAACAACAAAAGACGAACGGAGCTAGCTGGAATGCATAGCTTGTTAGAACGAAACGCAAATCCATTATTAACAATGAACTTGTTCCATGTTCTACCTTCTTTACAATTCTGCAATACATCTTGAAATTCAACATCATGCACATATTGATCTTTGATGGTCTCCAAACCAAATATTTTAAAGTCAAGTTGTGAAAGCATAGTATAACGACAAGACAATGCATCAGCAATAACATTTTCTTTACCCTTCTTGTGTTTAATGACATAAGGGAAAGTCCTAATGAATTCAACCCATTTAGCATGTCTACGGTTCAGTTTTGCTTGACTTTTAATGTGTTTCAAAGATTCATGATCAGAATGTATAACAAATTCTTTGGGCCATAAATAATGTTGCCATGTTTCTAAAGTCCAAACAAGAGCATATAATTCTTTATCATAAGTAGAATAGTTCAGAATAGGCCCACTCAATTTTTCAGAAGAGTATGCAACAGGTTTGCCATCTTGTAATAACACACCTCCTAATCCAATTCCACTAGCATCACATTCGAGCTCAAAAGTCTTATTAAAATCAGGAAGTTGGAGTAAAGGAGCATGTGTCAACTTATCTTTCAATACCGTGAAGGCTTCTTCCTGTGCGGTACCCCAAACAAAAGGCACATCCTTCTTTGTAAGCTCGTTGAGAGGTGCAGCAATGGTGCTAAAATCTCTCACAAAACGCCTACAGAAACCAGCGAGGCCAAGGAAACTCCTCACTTGTGTGACCGTTTTGGGCTGCGGCCAACTCTCAATAGCTTCAATCTTGGCTTTATCAACTTCAATTCCCTGTGGAGTAACAACATAGCCAAGAAAAGATACTCGGTCGGTGCAAAAGGTGCACTTCCCAAGGTTACCAAACAAACGTGCATCACGTAGAGCGATAAAAACATCATGTAGATGTTCCAAATGTTCTTCCAAAGATTTGCTATAAATTAGTATATCATCAAAATAGACTACCACAAATCGTCCAATGAAAGCACGTAAAACTTCGTTCATTAGTCTCATAAAAGTACTAGGCGCATTAGTTAACCCAAAAGGCATGACTAACCACTCATATAAACCAAACTTAGTTTTAAATGCTGTTTTCCATTCATCTCCCAATTTCATACGAATTTGATGGTATCCACTACGCAAATCAACTTTGGAGAATATTGTAGAGCCACTCAATTCATCAAGCATATCATCAAGCCTAGGAATAGGATGACGATAACGAATAGTAATATTATTAATGCCTCTACAATCAACACACATACGCGACGTACCATCCTTTTTAGGCACTAGTATAATAGGAACAGCACAAGGACTAAGAGATTCGCGTATATAACCTTTGTCGAGCAGCTCCTGTACTTGACGCATAATCTCCTTCGTCTCCTCTGGATTGGTACGGTATGGTGCACGGTTGGGTAGCGAAGCACCGGGAATTAAGTCAATTTGATGCTCAATCCCTCGAATAGGTGGTAATCCCGGTGGCACGTCTTGTGGAAAGACGTCAGCGAACTCCTGCAAAATGTTAGTGACAGCAGGGGGCAAAGAGGAAGGCACGTCCTCGAATGAAAATAATGCCTCTTTGCACACAAAAGCATAGCAAATAGATTTGCTAAAATCTATCTCATCAGTATCAGATTTGGTGGCAAGTAAACATGCACTTTTCAATTTAATTTCAGAAACAATAGTAGATGGTTTATTATTAGGCTTCATTTGGTGCTCAAATTCTTTTGCCACAATCTGATTTTCACTCTTATTTGTCTCCTGTTTTGCTTTATTAGCTCTATTAATATCATCTTTCAAAATGGAATCAGGAGTCATAGGAAGCAAAGTAATATTTTTATCGTTATGAACAAGAGTATACTGATTGTTTCTACCATGGTGTACAGAATTTTTATCAAATTGCCATGGTCTACCAAGTAATAAGGAACATGCTTGCATAGGTACCACATCACAATCAACATAATCAGCATATGTAGAGATACTAAAATGCACATGAATAGTATGTGTTACCTTAACCTTGCCGCTATTGTTGAACCATTGGATGTAGTAAGGATGTGGATGTGGTCTTGTGGTGAGAGATAGCTTCTCCACCATCTCCATGCTAGCCAAGTTGTTGCAACTCCCTCCATCTATGATCACGCGAACAGAACGTTCCTTCACAACTCCCTTGGTATGGAACAAATTATGCCTCTGATTTTGCTCAGCTTGTGTAACCTGCACACTCAAAACACGTTGAGCAACTAAATATTCATACCTGTCAGCATCTTCAGGAGCCATGTATTGCGTCTCATGATCAGAATCGTCTCCACCGTGTTTGTCACGTGTAATAAGAGCCAAAGTCTCCTCATCATAGTCACTAGCGGACTCATACCCACCATCCTCAGTAACAATCATCACACGCTTAGATGGGCATTCTCTCGCATAATGACCTCCACCCTTGCAACATCGACAAATAATATCATGTGTTTGCCCTGTTGATGCCATGGATGAAGAAGAGCTCTTTGCAGGCCCAGAAGGTGTGCTCTTGGCAGATAGTGGTGATTGTGCCTGCTTTATTGTATCATGGTTGGAGGTGGCAGCCGACGGAGGTGCCGGTGTAGCAGAACGTGTGGAAGTAGATGTTGCACGTGGTGTCCAGGATGAAGGTCGACCTGCAGAAAAGTTAGTACGCGCCAATGCCTGTCGATCCTGCACTTCACGTTCAGCTTTACAAGCAAGATGGAATAAATGAGTGATATTAGTATACTCCTTATACTCTAGAATGGTCTGAATCTCTCTATTTAATCCACCCATAAACGTGCAAGCATAGCTTCATTCTCATCAACAATGCCACATCTAATCATGCCAGTTTGCAATTCCTAATAATATTCTTCTACATAATTTTTCCTTGTCTGAATCGCTGCAATTTTTGAAGTAATTCACGTTGATAATATGGTGGAACCCAACGAGTACGCATAGCAGTTTTCAAAGCAGCCCAAGTAGCTGGAGTAGGATATAATCTACAATGCTCAGACCACCAAACACATGCAAAACTGGTGAATGCACAAACAGCAGCAGGAACACGTCTCTCCTCGGGATATTGTAAACATGTAAATCGTTGTTCAGTTTCTAACTCCCAAGTAAGATATATATCAGAAACATATCTACCCTCAAATGGTGGAATATTCAATTTTAGTTTAAGGAGATGGTCATGATCTCGTACCTGAGGGTGAGCCCTACCATTGTCATTATTTGCATGTGGACGACCTGGTGGTTGCTGTGCTAGTGGTGGCACGTAGTTCTGATTTTGATCAACCTCATCCTCGTAATCTCCCACATAATCATCCTCCTCCACATCAGCAGTAGGAGCCACAGAAGTATCAACAGCAGCACCAGCAATTTGGCCCGGCTGAAGAGGTACACGGCTCGCTCGGCGGAGGGTTGTTTCCCGACGTGGAGGTAGTCGGTGTTGTTGCTGTTGTTGCAGAGGTGCGGCAGGAGCAGCCGGTGGTGGTGGTGGAAAACGCGAAAGCAATTCAGCAAACTTGTTATCGAGCTTTGTTTCAAACGTCTTCTCCATGCCATCTATCTTCTCCATGGCCTCTTCAAATCTGTTTAGCACATCTTGCACCTGTCCACTCATCATTTGCTGAAACTTATCATGAAGCTCCTTGTTCGTCAAGTTCTCCCAGTCAGTCTCGTCGGCTTGTGATCCTGGCATGGTTAGCAGCAATAGAAACACACAAGAATATGATCCTACAGACTACTAACAAGTAGTGGTGGTGGCGGGTGTCACAAATCCGTCAAGCAAATCTCAAATTCTTACCAGTTCTTACCCAGCAGCAGGCGGTGATCGGCAACCGTTGTAGTCAAAACTCTCAAAAGCTTGGATAGAGCGATTGCCAGGGAGAGTCAAACGCACGACGTAGATGTATGTGGAGCTGGGAAGGCTTATAGTATGGTAGCAAAAAGGGTCAGCAATAATCAATTCAGAGATGCAAAGTTGAATAAACGCTCAACGGCGGTACTGTGCTGGTCCTAGGCTAGACTGTGCTAGAGACGCGAGCCTAGAACACTAACAAAATCACGGCGCTGCACGTAAACAAGGGAAAAGCACACTCTGGAAAAAAAAATCGCTCTTTTTTTTGCGCTCCTCTTTTTTTTGCGAAAAATCACTATAATGGAGAGTGTCTCAAAACTCTTCCCTCGTCAAACTGATAGGATGGGCACAAAAAAAATTTTGACTTTTTTTTTCCGGAAATCAGGGCAGCGATGACGAAAAAGTGCGACAAAAAATCACTATGATGGCACGTGGCTCAAAAGACTCAAAAAAGCCTAAAAATAGGATACGGAAAAAATATTTTTGGTCGCCGAAATTTTGGCCTAAAAACTGCCCGGGGGTCTCCAGACTCTTTTTTTTTCGAGACCTACGCAGGCAAGGAAACACGAATCGGAATTTAGATTAATCTAAAAAACAAACCTAATATGAGAAGAACTCGGATTGGTGGTGGATATATGGTTGTGGTATATGGCAGCGGTGGTGGTATATGGTAGCAGTGGTGGTATATGGATACAGATTGGTGGTGGTATATGGGTACGGATTGGTGGTGGTATATGGATACGGATTCAGAGCGGTGGCGGATAAGCAATGGTGGTAGATGGCAAGGCGATGATGATGGTGCGGCGGCGGCGTGACAACTTATGACCAGAACTCGAAACTCTAAAAGACTAGACTCTAAGACTAGCAACTTGACACGACGATGCAACCGCAAATTCAACAAAGCAAAAACCCTAAAAAGATTATGCAAAGGCTTAGATTGGTTCGGATATGATGAACTAACCCTAATTTTTTGTGCCTTTTTCGTGGACTGTAGGTATGAAGAACAGACTCGATCTAATCTACGAAAAACTGGAAAATCTCACCGAGCAACCTGGAAATTTGATACCACTTGATAAAGGCAAAGGTGTCCTGATGTTTCGATGAGATGGTGGCTATCGTTTCTGTGGGAGTCGACCTTGACGATCCGACTACGAACGTGCGAGACGTCGCGCCTTAGCAATCGCTAAACCAACTTCCGAGGGGTTATTGACCACGCCGGAGCACGATCAACCTGACCACGAGGGTCTATTTCCTTCAAGCAAACAAAGAACAAGCAAGAAACTGAGATTGCAATCTGGATATTGCGAATATAGGATGAAAGCTTTATTGATCAAGGTGGGGTTCTGTGACGTCTTGGTCTGGTCGTTGGACACAAACGAAGTACGAGAAGTTGCAGCTATGGCAAACTTTTAATCTAAAAAAAACCCAAAGTCTAAATGACGCCCTAAGGGCTGTATATATGGAGGAAGAGGGGGGAATTTCATGGCCCTTGAGGGTGGGGTCCGAAACCAACCCTAACTCTTGTTTCCCACACATACGGACTCTAAAAATAGCCTATACTTAAGTATTTCGAAATTACATGGGCCTGGCCCAATAATAAGGTGACGCAACACCTAGAATAGCCTGTGGACGAATATTATGAAGTGGCATCTTGTATATTTCGTCCAAGGCTTCATGCACTCCTTATGGTGGCTTCAAAGTCCTGAAATCATCACCTGTAACTCCGTTCTTGATCCCCTTGCGCATGCTATCAACTCCATGCGTGTTCTTGCTCTAATGTTCATCCTTCTCCAAGCTAGGCCCTTCATTTGTAAGCAAAACAAATGTATCCAATTTAGGCAGCATCATATTCTCATGAACATTAGAATCATTGCCAAGAAACGAAAGTACCTGGTAATTTAATTGGCATGCGCGAGCTCTAGTAATTGGTCCAGTATATGTAACAGTAGGGGATGTGGATGTAACAATGGTATTGATGTCCTCATCATTGAGCTGGGTCGAGCACCTCAGTGGAGAAAGCTAAAACTGACCGTCATGATGAAGCGAGAGTTGGTCGCTGTTCGAGAGGTTTTTTCGAGTCCCTAAAGACTTATGCCGCTTAGGACGAGGAGCCGGCTTTGTCCGGCCAAGGCGTGGATAGCGCCCCGAACTCGGTCTTCCGAATACTAGGGGCTTCGCTGAAATTTAAAATTATAGAATTCTATGGCCAAGTGAGAGTGTTCACGCATTATAGTCCGATTGCCTCGTTCGTTGGGCTGAGCGCCTCCCTCGAAGGACCCAAATATGGGAAAAAGAGCGCCCAGGTTTATCCCCGAACACCCCAGCACTAGCGGCAAGGGGGCAGAAGCCGACGACTCGCCATCTCTCAGTATTGATAAACAGCCACACAGAAGGTAATGTTTTAAATTCAAGCAGCATTGCTCAGCGCATATGAACAAGTTTTCAGCGTATAGGACAAAACAAGCGAGTTTTACTCGAAAATTACATCCATAGTACATTCATCCGCCACAAGGCGGACACCCTTCAGAACATCCTTATAATAATTCTCGGGCTTGCGATGCTCTTTCCCCGGCGGTGGCCCGTCCTTCACAAGCTTCTCAGCATCCAGCTTGCCCCAGTGCACCTTAGCACGGGCAAGGGACCTACGGGCACCTTCAATTCATACGGAGCGCTTGATGACTTCGAGCCTTGGACAGACCTCCACCAGCCGCCGCACCAGCCCGAAATAGCTCCTAGGCTGAGCCTCTCCGGGCCACAGCCGAACTACGAGGGCCTTCATGGCCTGTTCGGCCGCCTTGTGGAGCTCGACCAGTTGCTTCAGCTGGTCGCTCAGGGGCACGGGGTGTCCAGCCTCAGCGTACTGAGACCAGAACACCTTCTCCGTCGAGTTGCCCTCCTCGGCTCGATAGAATGCGGCAGCATCAGACACACTCCGGGGAAGATCTGCAAACGCGCCTGGAGAACTCTGGATTCGGGTAAGTAACAAGTAACTCACGCTTATATGTTTGCTTTGCATAAAGAATGCCTTACCCACCACTATCTTCTTCACCTCATCCAACTCCTGGAGGGTCTTCTGGGATTCGGCCTTGGCAAACTTGGCACTTTCAATAGCCGCCGCGAGCTCGGATGCTCGCGTCCTTGAGTCACGCTCCAAACTCTCATGTTCTTCCATGAGAGCCTGGAGCACTTGCCGCACCTTGCCAACCTCGGCCTCATACTTCTCCCGCTCGGTGCGCTCCGAGGCCGAATTCTTCTCGGCCTTGTCCAGCGCTTGCTTAAGGGTCGCCACCTCAGACGTGGCCCCTACAATAGCCACGATAATCCTGTCATTTTTTGCAATTGCACCTTATATATATATATATATATTTTTAACAAGGTATTTCTTACCTTCATTGCCCTCGAGATGCTTCTTGGCATGCTCGAGCTCTTGCTCGGACCTTTCGAGGTCCTGCTTTAGCGTGTCCACTTCCGCAGTCAGTGCGGCGGACGCAAGCAGGGTAGCCTGCACATGCATATTGACTCATTTTTGTTAGACTCCTGCGAATTCTATTTGATCCTCTATTCGGCTTTTCTTCCCGAACGCCAAACAGAGCATCAGGGGCTACTATCTATGCGGTACTATTATTTACACTTTCTTTACTTACCTCGAAGCCTGTCAAAAGGCTAGTACAAGCTTCAGTCAGTCCGTTTTTTGCAGACTGAACCTTCTGGACCACCACACTCATAATAGCGCGGTGCTCCTCGTCGATGGAGGCGCCTTGGAGCACCTCCAGCATATTGTCCGGCGCCTCCGGTTGGATGGAGGCCGCCGGCACGGTGGACTTGCTCCTCTTGGAAGGAGGTCCCCCGCCGGACTCCGGAACCTTTGAAGGTTCCGGAGCGGAGTCCGGCCTAGAGCTGGACTTGGAGCCCTGGGGGGTTTCATCCCCCTTACTCCTGGAGTCCGGGAGGTCGCCTCGCGGCGCCTCCAGGACCACCTCCTCCCGGATTGGAACCTATTGGGACAACACTTCGGTGTCGTCCGTAGGGCGGGGGGAGGAAGCCGTCGGAAGTGAGTTCACGTCCGACGAATCCAGTGAGCCGCTCGACGACGCGTCGAGCCGGTCTTTGGGTGGGCTGCATGAACACATTCGACATAAGGGAAAGTTGTGCAATAAACGAATACTATGAATTACTTTGGTATCCGGATAGTTACGACTTCGCCAGGGCTTGGCCCTGGGTGCCAGCTCTTCTCCGTCGTCGGCGTCGGTGGAGTAATCCGGAGAAAGGGTTTTCCCCTTCTTGGACCCTTCGGCCTCCCCAGTTGGGGCGGCCTTCCTTTTCTTCCCTTCCCCCGCTGGAGGGGGAGGGGTCGCTTTTTCCCCCTCCTCGTCTTCTTGGGAGGAGTGCGTCTTGGATTCGTCGGATGGTGAATCCGACACCTCCAGGCGCCGGGCACTCTTTCGAGTCCCCGCGGCCTTTTTTGCGGCCTTCTTCTCTGGCACCACATAGGGCGCCGGAACCAGCAGCCTCGCCAAGCGAGCGTCCGCTGGGCCTTCGGGCAAAGGGGCCGGACAGTTGATCTGTCCAGACGTCACCTGCCAATCCTGTCAGAGGAAAGGAAGCTTAGATCCCGCATAGAGTCAAACTATGTAAAACTGATACCCTGTAAAAGGAAAAAACAGCTTATCGCGAGCGCGTGACGCTGCATGCTGAATCCGCGATCCTCGGTAGCGGATGCAGGAGCCTCGGCGCCCTTGAAAATCATCCTCCAGGCATCTTCGTACGTCATGTCGAAGAGCCTGTTTAGAGTTTAATGCTGCGCCGGGTCGAACTCCCACAGATTGAAGGCCCGTTGTTGACACGGGAGGATCAGGCGGATGAGCATAACCTGGACTACGTTGACAAGCTTGAGCTTCTTGTCCACCAGGGTTTGGATGCATGTTTGGAGTCTGGTCAGCTCTCCTTTTTTACCCCAAGACAGGCATGTCTCCTTCCAGGAGGTGAGCCGCGTAGGGGGGCCGGATCGAAACTCAGGGGGTGCGACCCATTCGGCATCGCGTGGCTCGGTGACGTAAAACCACCATGATTGCCACCCCTTCAGGGTCTCCACAAAGGAGCCCTCGAGCCACAGGACGTTGGCCATCTTGCCAACCATGGCACCGCCGCACTCCGCCTGGCTGCCGCGCACCACCTTTGGCTTGACGTTGAAAGTCTTAAGCCATCGGCCGAAATGGGGGCGGATGCGGAGGAACGCCTCGCACACGACGATGAACGCCGAGATGTTGAGGACGAAGTTCAGGGCCAGATCATGGAAATCCAGACCGTAGTAGAACATGAGCCCCCGGACAAATGGATGCAGAGGGAAGCCCAGTCCACGGAGGAAATGGGGGAGGAATACCACCTCTCATGGGGCCTAGGAGTGGGGATGAGCTTCCCCTTTTCGGGAAGCCGGTGCGCGATGTCGCTAGCCAGATATCCGGCCTTCCTCAGCTTTTTGATGTGTCCCTCCGTGACGGAGGAGACCATCCACTTGCCTCCCGCTCCGAACATGACTGGAGAAGGTTGAGGTGGTAGTGCAGACTTGGGCGCTGGAGCTCGGGTGCGCAAGAATGGATAGGCAAAGGAGGAAGAACGCGTGGGTAAAAAGATGGATCCTTATCCCCTTATATGGGTGGACACAACTACGTGTCCCCACCAGACTGGTAAAACTCGCTTATCTCCAAGCGCCGTAATCAATGGCGCGGTTGGGTTACCCACACCCGTATTGATGAGAATCCCGGAATAAGGGGACACGATCTCTGCTTTAACAAGACGTGCCAAGGAAACCGCTAAGATGGGACAGTAAAACGGTTCGAATAAAAGCTTGGCCGTTGTGTGATATCACACTATGGAGTATGTCAGCAGATTAGATTTGTGTAAATATTATTCTCTCTATGGCAATATGTGGAAACTTATTTTGCAGAGCCGGACACTATATTTGTGTTCAAAATCTTCTATGAAGTACTTGGAGGAGGAACCCGCCTTGCAATGCCGAAGACAATCTGCGCGCCGGACTCATCGTCATTGAAGCCTGGTTTAGGGGCTACTGAGGGAGTCCTTGATTAGGGGGTGTTCGGATAGCCGGACTATACCTTCAGCCAGACTCCTAGACTATGAAGATACAAGATTGAAGACTCCATCCCGTGTCCGGAAGGGACTTTCCTTGGCGTGGAAGGCAAGCTTGGCGATACGGAAGTTCAGATCTCCTACCATTGTAACCGACTCTATGTAACCCTAACCCTATCTGGTGTCTATATAAACCGGAGGGTTTTAGTCCGTAGGACAACATACACATCAACAATCATACCATAGGCTAGTTTCTAGGGTTTAGCCTCTCTGATCTCGTGGTAGATCTACTCTTGTACTACCCATATCATCAATATTAATCAAGTAGGACATAGGGTTTTACCTCCATCGAGAGGGCCCAAACCTGGGTAAAACTTCGTGTCCCTTGCCTCCTGTTACCATCCGGCCTAGACGCACAGTTCGGGACCCCCTACCCGAGATCCGCCGGTTTTGACACCGACAGGGCCACATAGCGATGACGAGGAGCCCCGACAGCCACACACCGGAGAACAGAAGTGGTTTCCCCCACAAGTGTGGACGGTGAACATGATATACGCAACCCACATCCCCAAGAGGGAGCGGAAGCGTGCGCTCAGGGACATATATCCATTGGAGCCAGTCGCCCCAAAGTTCAACCCGTGGTCCTCCTATCCGATCACTTTCGATCGCAGGGACCATCCCACTAGTATCCGTCATGGCGGATTCGCCGCACTGGTTCCGGACCCAATCATTGACGGATTTCACCTCACTCGAGTCCTTATGGATGGCGGCAGCATCCTGAACCTGCTTTATCAGGACACAGTGCGCAAAATGGGTATAGACCCCTCAAGGATCAAACCCACAAAAACGACCTTCAAGGGCGTCATTCCAGGCGTAGAGGCCCATTGCACAGGCTCAATTACACTGGAAGTGGTCTTCGGATCCCCGGATAACTTCGAAAGCTAAGAGTTAATCTTCGATATAGTCCCGTTCCGCAGTAGTTATCATGCACTGCTCGGGCGAACCACATTTGCGAGATTCAATGTGGTACCGCATTATGCATACCTCAAGCTCAAGATGTCAGGACCTCGCGGGGTTATTACAGTCAATGGAAACACAGAGCGCTCTCTCCAAACAGAGGAGCACACTGCATCCCTCACAGTAGAAGCGCAAAATAGCCTCTCAAGGCAATCCACCAGTTCGGCGTTTCAAAACCCGGACACCTTCAAGCGCGCTCGGAGCAATCGGCAAATAGACCGCCTGGCGCGATCTGAGCTCGCGTAGCAATACGGCCCCCACCCCAGTCCCAGCCAAACGGTGAACCTCGTGCCACGCGTACATAATTACGCATTAAAAATACCATGGGCACATATGGGGAGGGGGGACACACTGCGGCACGCCCCAAGACATGGCTTAAACCACACTAGGGGCTTCCCGTTTGGTTATTTTTCTCTTTTTCAGGACCTTAATCTCTGGAAACCCTGTCCGGCAGCACTATTGCCGAACACATGATGCTGCAACCAAGGAGGCAGAAAGCTACGTCACACCATGGAATTCCCAGGTGGATTACAATAACAAGCGAAATATTTGATTTAATACTATTCCTCAGCTTGCCCTTGGAAGGGACATAGTTCCACTCTTTGCTTATCGCACTATCTGTATCATTCTGCTTTAATGCACCTTTTTGAATAAACAATGCATACCATCACGACTATTATTGCATTCTTGTTATATATATATATGTGTGTGTGTGTGTGTGTGTGTGTGTTCATTCACAACGCCTTGCAACCGTACACTTTGGTACGCCCAATACACCAGGGGCTTACGTACCCCACAATATGGTGTAAAAAGTCTGAACACTCTCACAAGCGCGGCACCCCGAACTTATAGCATTATATGCATCAGCTCCGAATTATCTCTTTGGTCAAATGTTGGCTTTGCCCGACTCCTATGTTTTGGTACCTTATGTACCGCTCTATCGGCTAAGGTAGCACTAGGAGAACTACTGCGATTGTGCCCCGGTTCTGCTGGGCTTAGCACCTCAGTAGAGAAAGCTAAAACTGACTGTCATGATAAGGCGAGAGACTGGTCGTTGTTCGGTGAGGTTTTCGAGTCCCTAAAGACTTATGCCGCTTAGAGCAAGGGGCCGCCCCTGTCCGGCTTAAAGGCGTGTATCGCGCCCCGAATTCGGCCTTCCGAATACCAGGGGCTTCGCCGAAATTTAAAATTATAGAATTCTATGGCTAAGTGAGAGTGATAAAGCATTATTGGTCCGGTTGCCTTGTTCATTGTGCTGAGCACCTCCCTCGAAGGACCCAAACATGGGAACAAGAGTGCTTAGGTTTATCCCGAACACCCCAGCACTCGTGGCATGGGGGCAGAAGCCGAGGACTAGCCATCTCTCAGATTGGATAAATAGCCAAACAGAAGGTAATATTTTAAATTCACACAAGCGTTGCATAGCGCATATGAA